>NW_026555338.1:22240280-22300348 GCF_029017545.1 Prosopis cineraria
AGGCAAATGAGCAAGATTCATACCAAGAGGACACCAACAAAGTAAAATCCTAAAAAAGCCAGACACCGTGACTTAAAACAAACTTAAGATCAAATTAAAATGGAAAAAAAAAAGGGGCCCCTGATGTTGAACCACATGAACAGGGCCTCTAAGACACCAATACACATTCAGAAGAAACTATAATTTGGAGACCTTAAGAGAATGATAATCTAAAACTCAAAAAATAAGAAAGTGTTAGACCGACTATAAGAAGGAAGAAACATCTTGAACAGAAAAACAAAAAACAACCACAAGAACGAGCAAGAAAAAGCAAAAATGAGACCAAAGAAAACACCGATAGAAAAGAAGAAGAAAAAAGATCAAGAAGCAAAAAAAACTGTTGTCTAAAGTTCACATAAAGGAACTAAGGAAACAAAGAGATGTGAAGCTCTTCCCAGCTCAAATCTTCACGCTCTATAGAAATCCGGTCATTGAGTCCCTCACTCCTATCGACAAACATATACACCTTACTCCCTTCACGTCAAATTCATGAAAATTTTGTCAAATAATATATTTGTGTGAGAATTAGTTTTTAATAATGTTTCGAGAATTAATTTTCATTAATCAAATTCATTACTAAAATTAATTTTATATTGTCTCTTTTAAATTATTACTCTCATTTTTTTTTCCTTTTGAAATCCAAACATTTATGAAGTGGGATAAATTATGTTTAATCCACCGTAACTGTTGATCTTGAACAGTTAAGGACCAAATCACTCCTTTGGGTTTATTAGAAGGTTCTGAACTTGTGACTTCAACTCATCATTTTAGTATGCTCAATTGGGTCAACTCAATCAATTTTGTGCCTGTTTGGATATGAGTCCATAATCAAACATCATCAAAAGTTAGTTTTGGTAAAAATTACCCAAACACCTCCCTTTCTTAATAATCAATTATTTATTCTAGAGCCATGTTTTGCTTTAAGTTAAGGAAAGTGGCTTATCATATTTGGAGTGTGTTTAGATTTTTAATTGAAAAAAGTTGATTACGAAAAAAATTGATTAATAGAATGTGATGATATTTGGCTACATTTTCAGAAATTGATTATAATAAAGGTGATTATTTTTGGATGATTTTTTTAGAATCAATTTTGAGTGGGGTAATTTTACTATTCAAAGTGACAAGCTAATAATATTCAGAATTAATTTTTCAAAATGGAACAAAGTTTAGCTTATCCCAAATGAAAGTTTTGAAAATCAAATGGAGTTTGGGAGAATTGGGGTGTTTGGATAAAATACAGGCCCTTGATTTTACTGTGCTAATTTATTAGTTGTCAGAAATTTTTTTAGCTATCAAAACTACCCTCCAACGAGTTTCAATATCCTTTGAGCCTTAATGTATCTCCACTCCTGCTGGGCATCATGCTCCAAATATAATATCAATATTTTGATATAATATTTCATAAAGTTGACCACATTTTGCGTTTTTTTGTTCCTTCAAATTACAAAAAAATGATATGGTATTTCTATGTCGCTAGAGTGAACTTGGATAGTTATCGTTGTTATTTTTTACATATATTAAATTATTAATATCATGATATAAAATAACTTAAATTTTCATAATTAATCAAGTATATATAAAATATTAAATGGACTACTATTATACAGTTTTATTTGTTGAATAGAGTTCAGCAAATTAAATAAAATTATATATAAATTTATGAATATTTTATTTTTTTTAAAAAATGTCTTCTATGGTAATTTGCTTTCTAAATTGATTTGCCTAAATCAGCCAACCATCTTCAATTTCAAAAAATAATATCCAAACAATCACATTATAATATAATCAATTACAATAAAAATCAATTATATTAATCAACTTTTTATAAAACCAATTTTACTCAACTGAAATCCAAACACACACTTAATATATTTTGGCAATCACAACAACTCAATCAACTAAATTTTTTTTAATTCTTTTTATTTTCTAAATTTATGAGACAAACATAGCCGAGAAAAAGAAAGAAAAAAAAGTAAACCCATTTTAATACACACACACACACACACATAGTGATTCATATCGGCACATTCAATGGGAGATGATTATCTCCTCTTCCCCTTATTTTCATTTTCTAACAATTAAATCAAGATCTGAACAATTTATATTTGATTTCTTATAAAATTATTATTAAAATGTTAAACCATAAAAAATATAAATAATCAAATTAAAATTTTTAAATTTAATATGAACAATTTAAACTTGCAATAAAACAAAATAAAAGAAATTATTTTATAAAATATCAAATTCAAACAATTCATAATATTCATCTTATAGTTGGAAAAGGAAGATGAGGAAAGAGGATGGAATTCAGTCCCCACATCCAACTATTGGAATTGGCAAATGATGCGTTAATAAACTAAATTCAGCAGACTGTGATTACAAAGTATAAAAACTAAATAAATGTGTTCGTAACATGATCATGGATAGAGAATTATTAAAGAAAAATGATCAAAAAAATATTCTTGAAATATGGAAATGATAAAGAAGTTACAGAATGTGATTATTACTATGTAGTACCTAGCTAGGAACATGTCTGACTTTTGTTTTTTTTTTGACAAAATGACAAATTTTCCTTTAATTTTAAAATTGAAATGAAACATATGTAGGATGGTGAATATTTAAGAACATGTAAGAATTTCAACTTTCTTAATAAAATAACTAAAATGCAATAGCAAATTATAAGTGCATTACTGTTATCAGTGAATGCAATATAGAGAGGACAATGACTAAAGAATAAGAAATATAATAACTTCTCTTACCAAGTGACTAAAACCTCAAACTCTCTTTGTTCAACATTTATAAGATATTTTTCATTAAATTATAGCTTCAATGAGTTAGTTAATTACTCTTTCCATTAAAAAATGTAAGATATTTTTAACTGAATTCACCCCTGATAAAATAATTATTTGTCTTTAAACAAGCATCATTTTTCACTATTTAATAGAGTATTTCACTCTAAAATAAAATTAAAGTGATTTATTTATTATGAGCATTTTGGAAAAAAAAGACAATGATTATATCTTAAAACACTAAAAATATCTTACATTTTTTAACATTTAATTTTTCAAAAAAAACTTTATATTTTTAAACAGAGAGAGTATATCTAAAATTACTCACTCTCTCCAAATTTATTCTTTATTTAATAGGATGTCTTTATTAAAAATATTATTAATGACATCTTTAATTTAGAGTATTTTTAAGAAAACATCATTAATACATCTTTAAAAATCCATAATACTCCATTTAGGAGTATCTTGTGTTTTTAACATCCCATCTTAAAAGTAGTTCGGGCTTTTGGGCTTTTGCCCATTAATTGACGTTCCTGCAATTTGACAGCAAAAATTCCTTCGTCAACTGTTGAACTGCAGCTTCGCCAGCATATATTTAATCGTAAACATTATCCAAACTCACTGGCATTGAAAAGTAGGCGACTCGAAAAGATTATGACTATTACTAATTAATTAGAATATATATATATATATATATATATATATCTATATCCTCCTTTGGAGTTGTAGGAGATTGACATCACGTGTATTGTTTTGGGCTAAGTGCGTGTTTGGATAGCTCATTAATTGATTATTTGAGGGAAAAAGTCGTTTTTTGTCAAAAAAAAAAAATCGATTTTGGATGTTATTTTGGCAAATATCCATTTTTTTCTCAAAGCTTTCAGAGTCAGCGTTCAAATTTCCAAGGAATATGAGAAAATTATAAGAAAGGCTTAAAAAAATTATAAAAAAAAGCAGCAAAATTTAAAAAACTAAAATCAAACTCTCTTCTATTCTAATTTTTTTATAGTAAAATTTGAACTTTAAATTTCAAAAAAGTTATTGGCATAAGTTCCTATCAATCACCACCTTCCACTTAACACTTGCTATAAAACTAATTTAAATAAAATATTAAGTGGTAGAGGAAAATTAATTTAATTTAATTTAAAATTGATGGTCATTATAAAAATTGTTGTAAAGGTTCAAAGAGAGAGATTTTGCGTCATTTGTTACATTACTATTTTTTTATGTTGCCAAAATTTTAAGCAGTGCTTAACATCTTCATCAAATATTGCTCATATTCATGATGTCATAAAAATTAACTGTATATTATCATCTTCATTAGTTATTTTGGTATTTAATAATTAAATTTTTCTCTTTTATTAAATTATTTGAACTAAAATATATTGAGTTATTTATTTATATAAATTAA
The DNA here is from genome assembly GCF_029017545.1 of Prosopis cineraria. Lineage (NCBI taxonomy): Eukaryota > Viridiplantae > Streptophyta > Magnoliopsida > Fabales > Fabaceae > Prosopis > Prosopis cineraria. The sequence goes on from NW_026555338.1 coordinate 22,244,520, forward strand.
AAAACTGTTGATATTAATATAATTTAAATTTTTATAATTAATTAGATATATAATTTGAATAATATATTTTACTTTTTAAATAAAATTTAACAAATTTAATAACATTGGATACAATTTATCAATAATTTAATTTTAAAAAGTAATGTTCTTTTAATATTTATATAGCTAAAATTAATTTTAAATAAATTATTCAAACATCTTCAAATCTGTTAAAATTAATTTTAAAAAATAGTATCCAAACAGATTACATTATGACATAATCATTATAATTAAAATTAACTATTTAATTAATTATTTTTATAATTTATATATTTAATTGAAATCCAAGCACTAAATGATCAGGTCACTCAGGACGCTTCTGTGTCTGCTAATTTTTAGAGCACTAATTGTAGATGCTTCTGTGTTTCTCAGGTCGCTCGCTGCTACTCAAAGGCATGTATTTGCTCAATTGGCCATCGGATGGGTTAAACATCAATACTCTTTCGAACTATTTGTAAGTCATTTTAAAAGATCATTTTGAGATCTTTAATGAAAAGTCATCTAGGACCTTGTTGTATGTGAATTAAATTAAATTTGATGCATGCTTCTTAGGAAAAACCTTCTCTGACATTGACTCACTTTTTTAAAATTTTGGGATAAAAATAAAAAGTAATTTACTTTAAAACAATTGTACTCTAATTAACTTACCTTACGCTTTTGATTAGCTAATTAGAATTAGAAAAGCCTATATATAAGATCGAAGGATGTATCTTTAATTTTACAAAATTGATAACAAGTTAGAAGGCAAAAATGACGTTTAATATTTTATTTGAAAGAAGAACTTCCCGGTTTACAACAGATTAATGATAACTGATTGGAGACTAATTATGACTAATAAATATCACCTATAATGTTCAATATTTGTTTGTTAACGTCCCACATTTTTCCAATGTGAATAATATATGGCCTGAAAAAAATAAAAAAAACAAAGATGTTTTTTTTTCCCCATTGTCTTTTGGTTTTATGGCCCAAAATATATGTGGCTTTTTGGTGGGGGGGGTATAATGGTTAAGGTAAGGCTGTATAGAGGAATAATCTAACAGGACTTTGACCTAATTTAAAGTTTCATTCTTTTCATGAAAAGGATTAAATTAAGCAATTCATGATTTGGTCTAGTCCTTATATAACTCGAAGTTCAACAAGATCAAACTAGCATAAAAGGATTAAAAGACTGGTCCCGATCTTGTCCAATATCTCACTTTGTTTTTTTTTTTCTTTTTCATCTATGAGAGATATCAATTTATTTTCACATAATAAACTCAATTAACATAAAAAATTATTTATAGTCATATAAAATTATTATAACAATAAACATTATAAATCCACAACAATATCTAACAACAAGAAAAAGTATTTTAACTACAACATAAATGATTTAAATTAAATATTTTTAACAATATTAAACAACCTTCAAAATGTTTAAAGTCCATTACACCAAGTTAACAGCAAATTTCACCAATAAAAAAGAAAATGTTGAGGTTGGTCAATGTTAAAATTTTACTTAATATTCATGACTTCACAAGTATAAAACACAAAAAATTATTAATTATCATTATAAATTAACTTATTGTAAAATAATTAATAAATTAATTATAATTATATTCAATATTTATAGAACCGGACCGGACTAAGTGATACAGATGCTTGATCTCTTGTCTAGTTCAACTCGAAGAAAGAGTTTGGTTTTTTGGTCCTGAAAGACCAAATTTTATCAATATTGGAGAGGATTAGGTTTGTCTCAGGTTAAACCGGATTGGAGGATTTTAGCATAGCACTAGTTTAAAAGGCAAATAGGTGATGGTGTTAAGTGTTGCTGTGTTTCCTTTAATTCATACCCTTGTCTAACTCTATCACACTCCAGTACAAAGGGTATGACCGGCATGAAATCTAAGATAAACTTATATTCCATAAGCCTTAATTATATGAGATTAAGCTAAAATATTGATAACTAACTTATATATATATATATATATATATATAATTATAAGTTTAAAAAAATCTTAAATATTCTGTAGAAATTTTAGCAGAGTCTCTCCTCTAAATGGACCTCTCAAAATTTCTATAATAATGAAGCTTGCCAGCTAATTCAGCAAAGGAGCTTAGCTCCGCACCAATAGATTATATATCAGCAAAATAAAACTAGGATTTAACTATGATATACGTGGAGCATTAAATTATAACCTAACAATACAATATAGTTTTTACCCAAGAGACAATCAAAAGGTGCTTCTATTATCCAAAAAGCTATGGGGCCTCTCAATGATTAGTAGGAGGCGCAAGGTCAGCTCTTAATATTTGAGACCAAAAAAATTTCGGTGAGTAGCGTTCCAATCATAATTATAATTAAATAATTAAGAAGATATAACTAATAAATTTAGTCTAAATAATTTTATGAAATGATGAAAAATTTACTTGAATTAACAGTAAAGATGAATTTTTTTCAACAATATAATTGTGAAATTTAATAATACTAAGAGAACAATATAAATTTATTAAGATTTGTACTACTCATAGAATGTAATAATTTCAAGTAATGGCACAATTAGGTAAAATGCTTTTAGAGAATTTATAGAAATAATAAATTTTAATTTTAAATTTAGGAGGGCTTTATCAAAACGAATAACAAGAGTGGACACACAGTCCATGAGAGTAAATAACCAACAAGCGTGGACACATAGTCTAGAGGATAAGTAACCAGTCAAGCGCGGCTAAAAGCCATGAAATAAGCATGGCAAGAGCTAGGAATCAAGCGCAGGCAAACAGCCATGAAAACAAGCGTGAGTACAATGTTAAAGCGTCAGTCACTACATTTTTCTAGCTAGGATGATACCGAATTGTGCAATTATAGTCTTTAAGCAATCCATCTACCTTCTTTGCCCAAGATTAAGATGCTTCTACTCGAAAATGTATTTAAAACTCTTATGATTAGTGAAAATTTCATATGTCTCGCTATACCAATAATGTGCTAGATCTTCAGAGCAAAAGCAACTGCTGCCATTTCAAGTCGTGCGTTGAGTAATTTGCTAATGTTTCTTGAGTTTCTTGGATATACATGCAATAATTCCCCCATTTACATAAACACACAACCAAAACTAACTCAAAAATCATCATAATAAAACCCACATATCCTCCAATCCCTGATGGCAAGTTTGACATTGGTGTAGAGGTTAAACAGTCTTTTAGCTTCTGGAAACCTTCCTCACATTCATCACTCTAGACAACCTTCACTTTTTTTTTTGTCAATCTAGTCAATAGTGTAGCTATCCTTGAAAAGTCTTTAACAAAACGACAATTAATAACCAATTAGACCTAAGAAATTTTGAATATCTATAACTATAATAGGTCATGGCCAATTTTGAACTGGTTCAACTTTGATTGGATCTACCAATATACCACCTCTAGATACAACATAGCCTAAAAGGGTAACTTGATTGAGCCAAAATTCACATTTGAAAAAAACTTTGCATAACGTTGGTGCTCCCTTAGTATCTGCAATACTAGTCGCAAGTGTTCTTCATGTTCCTCTATACTCTTTGAGTGCACCAAAATATCATTAATGAAAACAATTAAAAACTTATCCAAGAAATGATCTAAATACCCAGTACATCAAATCCATGAATGTAGCTTGTGCATTTATCAACTTAAAAGACATTACTAAAAACTCATAATGGCCATATCGAGTTTTAAAAGTTGTTTCTGAAATATGCTCTTTCTTATTCTCAACTGATAATAACTTGAATGTAAGTCAATCTTTAAGAAACACTGAGCTCGTGCCAACTAATTAAAGAGATCATCAATGTGAGGCAACATATATTTATTCTTATAATTACCTTGTAAAGCTGTCGATAATTAATATAAAGTCTCAATGACTCATTCTTCTTTTTATCACAGAGAACTAGCGCTCCCTAAGGAGAACTACTAGAGTAAATAAATTCTTTATCCAACAACTCTTGCAGCGGACTCTTCAATTCTCTCAGTTTAAATAGTACCATTCTATAAGGAGGGATTAAAATTGACTGAGCACCCAAAATCACCTTAATAGCAAATTCAATCTCTCTATTTGGGGCAACCTAGGAAAGATATCTAGGGGAAAACACCAAGAAATTATCTAACAATTGAAATTTTTTCCAAACTAGAAACTAGTTTTTCGACATCCTTTACCAAGGCCAAGTACCCTTGGCAACCCTTTATCAAAAGCTATTAGGCCTTTAGGACTGAAATTAAACTAGTCAATCTATCAATTTGACTTGCAAAAAAAAAAAATCCTTTGAGAATTTCAAATCTCACTACTTTCAAGTGGAAGTTAACAGTAGCATAACAAGTAGCTAACCAATCTATACCTAAAATCACATAAAAGTTAATCATATCTAATGTTGTCGAATCAATTAGAGTTTTTATACTTTTCAAGAGATACTTTACAAAAACTCTTACCCTTATGAATCTAAGAGATTCTCCTATTGGAGTAGCAACCATGAAAGGAATATTAGGCTTATAGATTTACATTATTTGGAGCTCAAGCATCTTGTTAGATCATAGCATAAACACGTGCTTATCCTTAGCCTAAAAATTGTCCTCGCTTTCTAGATGCTTTTCCTGACATACCCCTATCAATAGAAATAGAAGATGGTCCTATAGAAGAAATTAAGCGAGAAGGAGGTCGAGCAGATACTTGGCTAGACGCCAATTGATTAAGAGGATAGTTTCTTCAAAAATAAACCAACTGTCTGTACTCATAACAAACACTAGATGCCTTATGACAATATCTAGAATCAAAATTTGTACAAGTAGCACAATGAGGTCTAGCATAACTTGGCTGATTCAACGCTGGTTGAGACCGCGGTCTAAGATTTTGAAAACTACATCTATGAATTGAAGCATAAGTAGAGGGAGAAACTTAAGATTTAGGCATCTCAAGGTTCGACATCTCTTCTTAATGCCCTTAAGAAACATTACTAGGTTCTCTTTCTCCAGTATCACTATAAATTCCCTTTCTTTTACTATGCGTAGATAACAAAACACCCTCAAAAGATTTAGGATTTTAAAGGCTCGCTCTTAGACAAAATCTCCCAAATATATCTATGTGGTCGACCACCCCTGATCCTAGCTCCCCTATGCCCCTGCCCTCAACCATTGAGAGGAAATTCATTGTGTGGAGTAGAAAAACTATCAAAAACTCTACTGTAACTAGAACTACTATCGAAACGACAATGCTTAAGCGACAATCTCACAATATAAAGAAACATAACAAATATTTAATTTGAGATGCAGTAACTATATAGGAAGCATAATAAATAAGGATATAAATGACTCTTTAGGACATAATAAAAGGCCTTCAATAAAGCCTCAATTATTATTATGCCTGGGCTCATAATAGTAATTGGGACTTTAAAGAAGAATCCTTGCTCCATGTAACCATAGTGACCTAAGTTCTAATACTATCTATCACATCCCAGTACAAAGGGTATGACCGGCATGAAATCTGAGATAAACTCACATTCCATAAGCCTTAATTATATGAGGTTAAGCTAAAATATTGATAACTAATTTATATATATAATTATAAGTTTAAAAAATCTTAAATATACTGTAGAAATTTCAGCAGTCTCCCTTTTAAATTGGACCTTTCAAAATTTGTATAATAATAAAACCTGTCAACCAATTCAGCAAAAGAGCTTACCTCCATACCATTAGATTATATATCAACAAAATAAAAACTAAGATCTAATTATGATATATGTGGAACACTAAATTATAACCTAACAATACAATATAGTTTTTACCCAAGAGACGATCAAAAGGTGCTTCCACTGTCCAAAAAGCTATGGGGCCTCTCAATGATTAGTAGGAGGTGCAGGGCTAGCTCTTAATATTTGAGACGAAAGAAATTTCTGATGAGTAGCATTCCAGTCAGAATTATAATTAAAATAATTAAGAAGATAGAACTAATAAATTTAGTCTAAAACAATTTTATGAAATAATGAAACATTTACTTGAATTAACAATAAAGAAGAATTATTTTCAACAATATAATTGTAAAATTTAATAATACTAAAAGAACAATATAGATTTATTAAGATTTATACTATTCATAGAATGTAATAATTTCAAGTAATGGCACAATTAGGTAAAATGCTTTTAGAGATTTTAAAGAAATAATAAATTTTAATTTTAAATTTAGAAGGGTTTTATCAGAATGAATAACAAGCGTGGACACACAGTCCTTGAGGGTAAGTAACCAATCAAGCGTGGCTAAAAGCCACGAATCAAGCACGGCAAGAGTCATGAATCAAGCGCAAGCATATAGCCCACGAAAACAAGCGTGAATACAATGCTCACGAATAATCATCCCTCCATTCCATGTGCGTTAGCCATCACACAGGGCTAACACCTCCTATAAGTACCCTGCTAGTTAAGTGCACCATGGCGCGTTAAGGGCTAACAGAAATGCCGTTAGCATCCAGCATTGTGAACTCAGTGCCTCTCATTAAAATCAAGTGTGTATGGAGAAAGAAGAATAGTTTCAAAATTCTCACTTTCAAATATTATTCAACTATCATTTTTCATTATCTAAAATTATCATCATTTCCTCCATACGCAAATCATTGCAATAAAAATTTTATATCAATGTAGAATTAAATAATTAAATTGCTTATGAGAAACAATGCCATTAATATGAAAAAAAAAGGATTAACAAGAATATGTAGACAATTTATAGAGAAATAATAATAATATTTAAATAAAGAAATTTTTTTAAACACTTTACTAAAATATTTTCAGAAGCCACCTACTCACCTGAGTTTTCAAAAATTTTATAGTGAGATTCCCTCAATTTCTTGCTTAATCTAATGATGCTCCAAATTAATCTAGCATACAAACCAACATATTTTATGTCATTAAAAATTTTCTTTCTTATAATAAACCAAAAATTAATATTCAAAATCTTTACTAATTCCTAAAATTTCTCATGAATCCCTTAAGTTTTCACTAGTCCTTCTACAACTTCTACCAAATAGTCAACAACACTAGTAAACATTCACCCACCATCATTAACACAATTCTTATTCCAAACTTAACAAATCCTAATTATCATTTAATCTAACAATTTTCCTTTAGATGCTGCACAATTTCAATAGGTAGATCAACTTTACAATTTATGTAAAAATATATACTTTCTCAAGTAGCATAGATAACTCCTCAAGGTTCTATTATAAAAATTAAACAATCTCATTCCCACTATTTTATTTAAGCCTTCTTACAAATACCTTGAGAGCATTTATCATTGATAAAATTATGAGATGAACAACTAAGCAATTTCATCAACTCTCAAGCTTTTACTTTCATCGACCAAATTTAGTTCAGTATCATGATAGAATAACGTCCAAGATTAACTAAAACTACATTTTAATGGATTCTAAAATTTTGTGACAGCAATAATGAGGATTAGAGTAGTCATAATTCAGCTAGAGAAGGGAGAAGATCGTACGGTGCTACTGTAGTAAATGAAGAAGAAAGAAAAACAGAAACTACCTCAACTAAACACAATAGCAACAATTGTGGATCAGCAAGTGGATTGCGGTGAAGAAGAAGAGGAGAACTTCAATCTGTTACATGCACGAGAAGGAAGCAGACCAAACTTTCAGCCGACAAACAAAAGAATCAGCCAACGCACATACACACGCAGGACTTCAACAATTGAAAGGGAAGGAAAAGAGAAAAACTGAACATGCGTATACACACACCTCTAGCGGCATGAAACAGAGCAGGAAAGAGGGAGGGATTCAGGTGCTTCCACCAGACAGAAATGAACGACCAGCTGAGGTAACAGGATGGATGAACAGCCGACGGTGAGGAGATGAGCCCACTAACGATAAGGTTGAAGCCTGCACGATGGAGAAGGGAAGAAAAATAGAGAACACTGGCGAACTCTCTCTCACGCTCTGTTTTGCGTTTTTGACCGACAAGGAAGGAGGAAGATAATATGAAATAATAAACTCCTTGGAAAATTTACAAAACAAGACTCAATCTTGTTGGGGAAAATGTCAAAACAATACCCCACCAAATTTTTTTTGTTTTTGTTTTGTTTTCAATAGTTTTATCTCAATAAGCAAGAGGCACTTTAGTAATTTTTCATGTAAAGAAAAATAAAACTATTATTTGATTTAAGTAAGATTTAAATTTTAGATCTATATATGAGTAATTAGTATAAATTTCACGAGATCAATACTCTTCTTATGATATATAAACTAAGATAATTAAATAAAATATTAATATAAAAAAATTATTTAATTTAAATTTTTGGATTATTACAAACTCCCTCCTTTGAATGGACCCCAACATCCCCACATCATTTCTTGACTCTTGAACTGTCCTTCTTCCACACGCTCAGCTTCTTCTATAAATAGGTGGAAATTCTTAAAATATGCAATTAATTAAATGTGCCTCAATTTTCTTAAACTCATTTAATTTGCAGGTTATATATGGGTTAACCCATCACGTTGGGCCCATATTTCTGGCTTTGATTGATGACCATCATCACATTAGGAGTGCTCTGTGCTTGTATGAATGTCCAACTTTTTTCCGCCCAAATAGGAACATCTTTTTGCATGGAACATATTATATTCTAGATCTGTCCATAGATAATTGAGAAGACTTAATGGAAAGTTTAAATTAATTTGAATCGAGTCAAAATGAGACCTTTTCGAGCAAAAATTTTACCGCTATAACTATGTTTGCATTTCCAGAATTCTAATTCAAGATTTTTTTTGTTATTCATCGATATTTTTTATTAAAAATAATCTTGTTAGACATATTTTTTTGATTAAATTATTCAAAATATTTTTAAATATTAAATGTAAATATCTCTATTTTAAATTTGTAATTAAGTTGTACAGTTCTTTACCATTTCAACTTTGGTCAAATGGTTGGGGGCCAAGAAACCAGTGGCACATGATAGCTTACTTGTATGCTTATTTAATTTTCTGCTGTGTTTTATTTAATAAAAGCGGACTAGTATGTGTGTATATATAATTTTTGGCTAAAGATATATTTTCTCCCCAAAACTCAAATAAACTTCACATTTCTAGTATATGATTAGTTTATTTATTTTTGTCTTTTCGCCTTCGACCTACTCTCCTCTCTTCTTCACTTAGATTCACGTGCTGACCATTATTCCTTCACACTCCAATTCACATTCCATTGGCTTCTCACGTGCTTGACTTTTCTAATTCCACTTTCACTCACAATTAAATTCTCATCCACGGATATTCATGTCATATATCCGGCAGCCTCTTTCCTTCTTTCCTAATTCTATTTAATATTTTTTTAATTTTATTTATAAGTTACTTCTAATATATTTTATCAGTATCAAGAAAATTTTAAAATTTATTAACTCTATTTTAAAATTTAATAAGTTCTCAAATTTTTTTATTAAATATACACACTTCAATAACATATTTTTTCTCTTCAATATTCAATAGACACTAGTACAAAAATGACTTTTTACAGCGGTTAAAAAGGCAATATTGTTCCAGGGGATGTAGAAAGTCCCATCTTTCTACATTAGTTATAAACCCGATGTAAAAACTAAAATTTTTACATCAATTATAAAGTCGATGTTGAAAATTATATACAAGAAAATAAAAAAACTAGACTTTTAACATTAGTTGGACTGCTAACCAATGTTAAAAGTCTATATTTTACACCGGTTGTTACCATAACCAATGTAAAAAAAGTTATATTCTACAGCGGTTATGGTAATAATTGGTGTAAAAAGTATTTAATTTTTTTATACTATATTTATTTTATCAATTTTATCTATTCCTATGCATAAAAATTGCCAAAGCCAAATCAAACAGCTCAATTCATTTACAATTGTTGATCAAGTATTTATCAACTATACAAAACTATTTAACTATTAAAAAAAACTAACAATTGTCTAAATTGTGTCAACTATCAAAATTAAAACTTGTCTAAAACAAACAAAAAACCTCACAAGTTCTTCACAAAATAGGTTACCTAACGTTTGCGGATGTCTTCAATTTCAGCTTCAGGAAATGCATCCAAATTGTCGAACATCTAAAATTTAATTCACAAAATAGGCGTATAAATCAATCTCAAATAACATAATAAAATAAAAATTTTAAAAATATAGGTGATGATATTGAGCATGTGTCTCATGACATATAGACCGCACAAGTTCATCCTCACTGGTTGTCTATGACTCTGTATAAGAACAAATCATAAGAAATTAGTAAGAAATCTTAATAATTAAACATATTTGTCATACCCCAATATTAAAGGTATGACTGGCATAAAATATGAGATGAACTCATATTCCATAAGCATTAATTGGTTCGAAATTTAGCTAAACTATCAATATATAAGTTATATACAATAATAAAGTTTGTAAACTTTTAAATGTTTTGTAGAAATTTTGGCATAGTCTCCCCTATAATTTAGACCACCGAAAATTTTCACAATAATAAAACCTGTTAACCAGATTAGTAAGAGAGACTAGCTCCATAATAGCAAGCTATCTACTAACAAAATAAAAATTTGACCTAACTATGGCGTACGTGGAGCTTTAATTTATGATTACAAAATATAGTAAATAATTTTACCAAAAAGGATAATTACAATGCACTTCTTCTTTCTAAAAAGCAATAGGACTCCTTAATGATTTGCAGAAGGAGTAGGGTCAGCTACAATATCTAAGACTAAAAATTTTTTGGTGAGTAAAGTCCCAATTTGTAGTTGAAAGAATTAATAAAAGGCAAATCAATAAGTCAAACATCAAAAACTAGATAAATCTGTCAACCATAAATATATAAATTCAGATAGAATTATAAGAGGTTCAATTTTTCTTTCCTTTTAAATTTCTATGCATGTTTAAACATCTTGGAGATATATGTAAATATAAAATCAATACGTAATAAAAAGAGAAGTTTGCTTCTTCTTCTTCTTATTTTTTTTTGAAATCCAATTTAAAGAAAATAAGTTTGAAAACTCTTTCTTTAGCGAGACTTGATCAAAACGATTGACAGGCATGGACACACAGTTCACGAGGGTAACTAACTAACAAGCGTGGACACATAGTCCACAAAGGTAAATAACCAATAAGCACGGCTAAAAGCCATAAAATAATTCAAGCGTGGCTAGAAGTCATGAAATAAGTGCAGGTATGAAACCTACGAAACAAGCGTCAGTATGATGCTTACAAATATTCATTCCTCCGTTCCACGTGCATTGGCCTGCGCACAGGGTTAGCACCTCCTACGAGCACCCTACTAGCTAGGTGTACCATAGCGTGCTAAGGGCTAACGGAATTACCATTAGCAACCAGTGTTCTAAAACCAGTTCCCTAATTTAAAACAAGCATGCATGGGTTATAAAAATAAACATTTTTGCTCTTTTCAATACAATCATTATGAAATAGTATCTTCAATACTTTCCCATGCATGAATCACAATGAATAATCATTTTCTAACTGTGAGATCAATCATCATTACATAATAAATACTTGCAAACTTTCACTCAAAAGATTAATTCTAATTCCTTTCATAAAATTTAGTGGAATGCTAGAATTTTCAAATATAGTGGTTGATAACAAGATTAAATCATAACATCAAATATGTATATTAAATATGAATATGTCTAATCAAAATTTCAAGGAACGTAAAGTGCTTGCATTTATAAAAAGAAAACAAAATTACCAAAGCTAATAAAATAAATTCGCAAGATAAAGAAATTTAAATTTCAAAACATCTCATACTTAACAAAGTTGTTATTAAAATATTCTATAAAAATATAATATTTTGAAAAAAAAATCTATGGATAAATTAGTTGGGACGTACTCACGCACCTGAGAGATTCTCATGAATTCTAAAATCTGCCTCTCTTAACTTTGCACTTTAATTTTAATAATGCCCTTAATTTCCTAACAAACAAACCATAATAAATAAAATCATTTATCAAATACTTTAATTTAATTTCTCTCTCTCTCTTTTCTTCTTCTTCTTATGTGTATTTTTTTTCAAGCAATTAGTAGGCATTTATATTCAATCCAAATAATATTTAAAAATAATACTCTAATCCACCATGTTCCAAGTATACTTAATTTAGTTAAACCATTTGACAATTCTCAATTTATCTCCATATTTTCTTGTGATCTATTTTCACTCATAAATCATAATAAACCCTGTCAACCATCCTTGTACTTCCTTTATACTTAATAAATATAATACAAACATATTATATAATCCATTCTCCAGCTTTGGTACTTTAAAGCTCATTCATTTCCACCTCTCACCTTAATTTCAATGGTGTCATTAATTCCTAACAAGTAAATCACAATCATAAAATTAATTATTTATTATTTCCTTAATATAAGTAAGATGATATCCAACATTCCAATTTCTAACAACTAACAAAATTCTCTCTATCCCAAATAAATTCTCTCTACACTCTTAATTTCACTAGCCAAATAATTCGTTCAGCACATTGATAGTATATAACTTGATCCCAAATAATATCTCAATTACACCTATGCAACCAACTATTTCCTCATCAAATTAATAACTCAACCATAACCCAACAAGAGCAAGAGAAATTTTCCCATTCATTTATGTCTTCTTAATATTAATGAAGCACCAAAATTCACTCACAATAATCATCCAATCATTTAATCAACTTCCCTTGTTAATTTTATCATCAAACATTCAGCTTAATCAACAAAATAAGTTGGTGGATAATATCAAACAAAACAACACCTTAACCCCACACACAACTTGCAATAGCAAATTGAAGAAAAGAATAGAACCATCAACTAGAAGAGGGAAGAAATCAAGCTTACCCCACACACACACACGATGCCAGCTACAGAGGAGGAAGAATAATTAAAAACTAAACATGCACAGCCATGACACACAGCAGAAACAAGGAAGAAGATTCAACCTTTCAGCTTTGAAATTTAATAGCAAAGCTCGAAGACTGACGATGAAGCTAGGAGATCTGAAACCACTTACTTCCCTTAAACACAGAGTAAAGGTCGATGACAGATAATGAGTATTTATTGACTCAACCTCACTGTTGTAAATAACGTGAATAGAGAGAAGAGAAACAGAAATTTCATATCAGAAAAAGGAGAGATTGAGCTTACTATGCACGCACATATGGACGTCCAACTGTTGAGGAAAAGAAAAGAACAGAGATGAGCACGCATGCATGAAAGTCTGTCATCCACAAAACAGAGTTGAAATGAGGAAGAGATGTAGCTACTCCACACAACAAAAACGAGTGAACAGAAGAGGAAAAGGATGGAGAGTGTCGGCAGTGAAGAAACGAGCACACTAACGGTGAGGTTTATGAAAGTGCAGTAGGAAAGGAAAAGATAAAAAAAACAGAGGAAGAATCGCAAACCATCTCTCTCTTTCTGTGTGTATCACCGACTAAGAGATAGAAGAATTTGAATAAAAAAAATCCATGGGAAAAATTACAAAACAAAACCAAAATTTTTGAAAAAATTACAAAACAAACCCAACTGAATTTTAATTATTGATGTTGTAATTTTTTTTAAAATTTTTATTGTTTGAACTAAGAGTAAGAGCACTTTAATACTTCCTCCATATAAAGGAAAATAAAACTAACATTTGGCCTATGAATGTTTGAACTCCATCTCTATATAAGTAATTAGTATAAATTTCACTAAGCCAATACTCCTCATGTGCTATAAACTAAAATAATTAAATAAAATCTTAGTAGGGAAAGAAAATCATTTAACTTATATTTTTGGGTCATTACAATATTAATAAAGTATAGCATCACCTTTGGCTCGATCCATATGGGATCCTTGAGCTCATATCTATGCTTTTGTAAGACTATAATTTGATATGTTCTCATTGCCTTATGATCAAGATCACCAAGTTAGTAAATAATATATTAAAAAAATTAAATTAAATAGTTTAGTAAAAGTATTCTTACAAGTCTATCGTCTTTTTCATTTTTTCCCAAGTTTGTAATGGAGGGAGCATAAAAAAATGACAGTGTTGCTCTTCATTGAAAGAACAAATAATTATTAATAGTCCCTGTTAAATATGATACAAGTTAAAGTAAATCTATATTGAAAAAAAACTAATATTTATAAATTGATTCTTACGAGTGCACATATGGAGCCATAAAAACATCATTTTTGACTTCACATATTCTCTGTTGGAGGTACTCAGCCCTTAACTCTAGAGTATTATCATTCTCTGTCATGTGATGAAGGCAAAGGAATCCAAATTTATCACCTTTACCTGATGTAATGCATAAATGATGAAGGTACCTATATCAATGCAATTGTATTAATTTACTAAACTTGATGATTAAGTTTATTTACAACAACGCAATTATATTAAAGAAAAACTTACTTACATCATAAATAGTTCAATGTGTGGTGTGGTAAGCTGATTATTCGACAGAAGTCAAACCAAATCTTCTCTTTCAATTGTCACTATTATGTCTTTCTTACCCACAACCTCCGAATCCATTTCTAAATTCTTGAATTCGAATGATGAATCATATGCCATTAAGATCATTCGTTGATATGGAGTCAATGAGGGTTGTGGTAGTTTTGAGAGATTCGGTGAGGAAAGCTTTTATATAATAAAAAGGCGAGGAAAGCTTTTATATAATAAAAAGGCAAGAAATAGCTAATAAAAAACATATATTAGGAAGCTACTACATAATAAAATTCATGAAATTTGGTACCACAACTTGAACCAAATTCACAAGTCTCTTGGGCTATAGGATAAAATTGCCAACAACTTCAACCACAGTCTTCACCTCATCAGTAGGAAATGGAACCAAAGCATCTAGTACTTTTGGATTTGTACCACTCTCACCTGATCATCTTGAATTTGCTTGTGGTGGATGGTTGATCCCAAGTTGTAGATGCTACCAAGAGCAACCAAGCATCTATCAGGATCTTTCACAAATATCTCACATGGTTCACCAATGTTGTTACCAGAAGGACCCTTTGACACACGCTCAAGAACATTACTCCCTTTTGTACTATGAAATGTAGGAGACATATGAACTGGTTCAGTAGTTGTCTCTTGTCGTGAGCTCATCATGCTCATCATCTCCTCCTTCATTTGCTCTTTCATTTGTAGAAGCCAAGTTACAAATGAAGCTTCAAACTCATCCTTAGTCTGCTGCCTCACAGTGGATATCAATGTATCAAGCTCTTCTCTAGTCACTACACCTCTTAAATTGGGATGTGTAGGTGTTCTAAAGTAGTCCTTAATGCCTATACCATATCCAACACCCCTCACACGACCCAGATGCTCTGGTTTGCCTGTAGCAACTGCTAAGATATCATTTCTGCCCTCTGGAATGAAGCTTTCTTGGGCTTGTTGCTCCTTAAGAGCATCCTGTAATATAAAAATAACAATATAATTAATAATATATACAATTTCATAGAAATTTAAAGGGACAAGGAATAATAATTTTACTTACAATTCTCTCAGTAATCTCACGTATTGTCTCACTTATATAGCCTCCTTTCTTGTACCGATGTTCATATCTCCATTTCTCCTCCCGAGAGACAGGTGATGGTGGAAAAAGGAGTATGGAAGGATCAGACTTAGCTTCTTCTTCTTTCTTCTTCTATTTCTCTACCATCAATATATCATCAGCTCTAACATAACCTCCACGAGATAGGGTGTAGGGGCATTGATTCTGCCAAGCAATTTCTCGCCCTTTAGCTCATTTTTCCTGTTAATAAGTTAAATTTTAGATTTTATAGTTGAAATAAATCTAAATAAAACTTAAATCAATTAAAAATTAATAGACCAAAGCTTTTTCAGAAGTCTGAATCCTGACAAATTCTTCCTAAGTATCTTCATCAAGGAACTGGTATGTATCAAGAGGATTAGGATGAGCCTGACCCTCTGGCACCTTGACAAAGATATATCTTCTAGCAAGATTAGTTTTAAAATATCTCCAACATGTTCCATAGTAAGAAATCAACTTGTGTTGACAATCTTGATTAGATAGAATATCGTATGTGAGCTACAATAAAGACATAAGATAATAATTAGTAATTGCCCAATAATATATAACCATAAAAAATTTAATTTTTAATTATTTACCTAAATACTTTCCCAAATCTGTTCCTTCACATGTTCTAGCACATTAGGCCCGTCCTCAAACACAATAGGAGGCTTGGTATGTGATAGGAGGCCAAGAAAACTAACAAACTTGGCTTTATGTGGCCCTATCAGATTCCATCTCTGGTCAAATTAAATTGGTAACCTATGCCCAGCAGTCATACTTAAAGTCAGATCTCTCAATCATGTGCCACGTCTCTCCCTCCTCACAGACTAGTACTGACTCGGCTCCTCACTAGGGGGTGCTCTGACTTGGCTCCTCACTAGGAGCAACATCACTAATTGATTGGCTTGTAATGGGCTGGCTCTGAGTGTCATCACCTTGATTCTCTATATTTCTATCAATTCAAATAAATGAAATTAATTAAAAAATAATCGAATATAAGATGATTAAGAAAACAATCCCACAATATAAATTTAATTGAACTAAATCAACATACTTTAATTTCAAAACTAAACTCATATAGAGATATTTTCCTATATCCCTTCATGGTGATTGTTGCTTACCGCAAGTGTACGGATTGTAGTAAGTAATATAATGAAAGTAAAGTATCGTTCCCTCAAGGATTTGTTCAAAAACAATGATCAAGCTAAAGATTAAGTAAATTTGATCAAGTTGAGCTATACAAAGTTAGGTGAAAATGATTTTACAAATGAAATTAACTCTAGAAAATAAAGAAAAGTGAGCGATTCACAAACTTCCAACACAACTTAGGACCTAGGATTAATTGTCCCCCTTGCATTTCATAACACCAAAATTACCTCTTCTCATAAATGCTTTTAATGAAAATAAGTGCTAACCTAGGGTCTAAAAATACTTGGACAAGCTCTCTCAAGTCATGAACAAGTGTTTAGTTAAATTGATTGCACAATCTCTTATTACAATTAATAAAACTCAATTTTAAAAACCAACCCTAATGTGGCTATGTAAGGCTAGCAAGTATATCTCTATCTTACTAGCAAAACCATCCATTCAACATGCAAATATCAAGTTCTTACACAATTTTACCCAAGTTCTACACTCAACCTAGCCCTCTCAAGCATCAATTAAGTAAACCCAACATCTAAATGGTGGCCAATCAAGTAGAAGCATTAAGGAAAGAATAAAATAAACACACATATATCATTAATCACAAAAAGAGAGGAGAAATGTAGTGTTAATCCATACAAGGGTTCCAAATAATCCTAGAACAAAAGGTTTAGCTACTCATAATCATCCATAAGCTATAAATATACAAAATAAGTGGACCCATTTCAGATTACAAGAGAGGAAAGGGAAGAGGAATAGAAAAACCAAAGAAAATGAGCTCCAAATGTCTTCAAAGCTTCAATCTCTTGATCCCAACTCTTCCAATGCCCAAACCCTAGCACAACCAAGCTCCAAAAGTGTTTAAAAGTCTGAAGAATGTGTTCTGGGTCGAGCTCTCAGCTTATATGTATCCTAGCCAACTAATTTCTGATAAATGAAACGCAGTGTTTTTCTGACAGCGGCGAAAGTCACGAATGAAAGTCACAACTTTGGGATGACTTTTGCAGTTTTGCACTGTTTTTACAGCTAACGAAAATCATTCATTTTGTTCTTAATTTCTTCATCCAAAAGCCTTCCAAAGACATCTACAAAGCTCCATAAATGCTTCTAATCAATACTTCAATTAAAATAACATGAAATTAGGCTAAAAATATCAAATTAAAGCCAAGAACACAAGCTCAAAACAAAATGCACATTTTCCTAAATTGGGCAATAAAAACATATACAAATAAACCAAAATGGACTAGAATCTAAGGAAAATGTGATGAAATAATATGAACTTCTAGAGGTTAACACACCCCCAAACTTAGATTTTTACTCATCCTCGAGTAAACAAGTAATAAAATAACTAGATTGACCAATTATTCATCTACTAAGCATGCATGAAAATATCCTCACTAGTTGCTCCAAATATATATTAAAGAGGATAGCAGTGAAATATAAAGGAATGCCCAATTCAAAAATTAAGATCATGCTTTCCAACAATTTAGAAATGTGTGTGTGTGAGACCAGAGAATGATTTTCCTGCAACTATCAAGTCAAAATGTAACAACTCAATATACATGGAACAAGCTCAATATCAAGACTTCATATGCCTAAACTCTTCTTCTCTCTACACTAAAAGATCACTTCACATTATTCAAAATCAATGGGGCTTTGTAAGCTTGTAGCGTGGCCGAAGGTTTTGGGCTTATTGAAATGAAAGGATAAATGGAATTCAAAGAACTTGAGATAAATGACAATGAGAAGCCAACCATTCCATTCTTGCTAGCCAAATACTTTCCCCCAAACTTATCCCAAATACCATTCCTGGTACTCCAAATTTATTGATATTGAAACTCTTTTTTTTTTCATTGCAATTTTTTTTTCATGTATATTTCTATATATTTTTTTTATACTTTTTTTTAGGAGCACAATTAGTAGAATTCCAAACTTCATTTCCATTCCTCACACCCAAATTTACAATAACAACACCTCCTTGAACAACTAAAACAAACTTCCCTACTAGCACACAAAATTTTTTTTATCACTTATCTCAAGAGTAAGATAGTTCATGATTTTTCAAATTGTAGAGGCTAGGGTCTAATGTAGGTTTCAAAAAGAAAATATATAAGATTTTCAATTCCAAGCTCAAAAGGGGTTCAAGTGGAAATGATGCAGTAGGTGGGCTTGAAAGGCTCAAATGCAATTCAAAGAATGCCCAAATCATATTTTAATATCATGCAAAGTGATTAAAATGCCTCAAGAGATTTCAAGATAGGTTCTAGAATTTCTCAATTGAGAAAGAAAATGCACATAAACTTGCCATAAAATTTCCTAATAGAGGCATTCAAATCATTGTCTGGTTCAAAAGTACAAAAGAAAATTTCACAAAATTATTAGAAAGCAAGCCTTAACCCTGCAAATCAAGCATGCCAAAATATTTATCACAACTTCCTATAAAAAGCAACATTCTATCATTGGGTCACGCATTCTATTCAACAAATAATTTCTCAATCTAGCTCAAATTTCAAAAAAGAGGAACAATAAATAGTTAAGTTTCAAAATTGAAGTTCATGTCAAATCAACCAAAATAATACCCTCACCCCCAAACTTAAATTGAACAGTGTTTACATTATCAAAAGGGTAAAATGAGGGCCTCTCTCATGCAACTTAACAACCAAAAAGAAGGTGCATGAGAGGCACAAAAAAATCTAGAAACCTGTAACAGTATAATTGAGATATATCCACAGGCAATCCAAAATACAACTAACTACACCAGCATGTATACAAGTTATCATAGAGTAATTAGTTGCAAGAGATTAGTCAAGGTATCACATAGTAGCTACAAAAAGATCAAAGTTAGCCCTGCATAAAAATTGTCAGAAGATTATGGCTAACCATATTTATCCAAAAAGAACTAATCAATAGCTAATTAGAATTAAAAACAGAATTAAAAGGTAGTAAAGTAAGGAAGGGTTAGGTCGCCTCTTCTTCCTCTGGCAAATCGATCTGAAATCTTTGATGCAAGAATAGCTCAATGTGGTGGAGCCTGAAGTCAATTCGATCCAGCTAGCTCTGGAGGCCCTCATGCATGTTCTGGATGAGTGCTATGAGGTTGCCTAATATAGGCTTAACATGAGGTGGATCAATATGCCTCCTACCATCCGCAGCTTGATCCGGTACCCCTCTTGGTCTCTCAGCACATCGAATTTCTCAATAATTGAACTTTAGTAAAGGAGGGAGCATGAGATCCTTCGGATAAGTGGGAACCTTCTTCTCTAAGCACACTTGAGTAATCAAGTGTGGGAACCCAAATGGCTACTTGCGATATCTACTTCTAGGCAACTTTCGCATGTACTCAAACATGATTTTTGGAAAGTTAACAGGTTGCCTCATCATCAAGGTATATAATAGGGTAGCTTGATCAACAGTCACATCGCTCATATAGGTCACTGGGATCACATTAGATGCCAAGAAGTGCCACCATATACGAGTTGTCCTGTTTAGATTACAGCGCAGAATACTCTTGGGATTACCATGGGTGTCATGTTGCCAAATATTTTTATCAAGAAGGCATAGCACTCGGACTACATCATTAAATGGCAATTGAGTTCTATCATTCTTGTAAATGGTATACAGGCACTCTTCTATGGGAGAAAGGTTGTACACCTTTCAAAATGTATCCTTAGTGATCTCTACCCATTTGCCCCATACCTTACATCGCAAGGTATCCTTACAAGCAGCGTAGGCATAGTAAGCTTCCACAAGCGGCTGAAAGGCATGGCTCTGTTCACGGATGAGGCTAGTAGCATGATACACATCATGCAAATCATTGTAGAATTGCTCAGACCATCTCAAAGGGAAGGGTCTTTCTTGAACTATTTTTCTCTCCTTCAAATTTTGCTCAAAATAATCTTGAATCGCAGCAGTGGCAAATCAAGTTTTATCCCATCCCGATCCCTTAGAACTTTCACCAACCTCAATGACCTTGGCTTTCTTAGAAAGTGGGACACTTTTCTTACCCATTGCCTGCATAATTTCCCACAACAAAACAAGCTGAGACCAAAGATAACAAAACAAAAAATAACCCCTAAATCAGAATCATAAGAGCACCAACATAAGGAAAAATTATGCCACCAATAGCCAGAAAATTCCCCAAGCAATATTCAATGAATGAGCTCTTTTTTGTTTTAGTCAAAACATCCAGCAAGGCAATTTCAATCAATTCCAATTAAAACTTCTAATGTAACAAGTAAGGTGTCACAAGCTCAAACACTTGGTCAAAATCATGGAATTCCAGGATTGATATGTGAACATTAGAACATGGATTTAGCTAACTAAATTTGGTAGATCAATCCTAGGTTCCAATTTTAAATGGGAAAAATTCACAAATGTAGCCTGAAGCAATCATTAACAAACACATGAGTCTGTAGCATCATCTCCAGATATTCTCAAATAAAATCTATTAGCCAGCTATTATGAAATATGAAAAATTGTGTTTAGGTCACAAATTCACATAGCAAGTTCTCAGAATAACTGACCCACAGAACTATGATTATCATTAAAGTTTGCACTTTTCTCTGCAAAAATGAGCTACTAATGATTAATATTCTCAATGCAACTACCAATATAGAGCCTAAGCTCTAAAATCAGAGGTCAAAATTATTATATTTTTTTTATCAAAATCAGAAATGAAGAAAGAAAATTAGCCAGTAAAAATCAACCTCAAAATAGCATTGCATTTATACACATTTGCAAACAAATGACAGAGTATAATGATTTCTAAGCTACCATAAGGACAAATGCCTCACGGAACCAAGAGCAGAAGGATTAGAGCAGAACAAGCTTTAAAATTTCATACTACAGTCGTGATACCGTGTGCTGGGCTCTTAGAATGTGTTGAAGAAATACAGCTTACTTCGTTTAGAATCAAAAGCATGACAGTAAGTGTTGAGCATGAATCACAATCATAAGCTCAAGGTGGCCAATTAAAGGGACTCACAAAACAAAATCAGCTCATTTATGTGCAAAGCAACACATTTAATTATCAATATTTCAAAAGAGAATTTTTTTTTTTCAATTTCAACACCCAATGCTAAACTTCCCAAAACCAATTTCAATCACAGTTCAATCAATACAGTTAGAAATCAGTCCAGCCACAAAACTAATGCCAATTTCCACAGTACTATCCTCAAAAGACAGGTTGCATTATTCAAATCTTGGCACAAATAAGTTCAATTCTAGCAGCACAATTGAAATCATAGAACCCAATATTAAGTGATAAGCTAATCAAAAGTAATTCCAGCAGCAATAATGGCTCAACAAAGTGACATACCTTAGCTATAGAGTGACCAACAAAGAGTAGAGAGGCACAACAGACGATTAAGAAATAGAAGGCAAAGCAAATAGCTTGGAGAAGATGACGTTGTGGTTTCGTGAGCAAGTACCATTGTCAGGACTTGAAACCATGAAGAGAAGTTCTTTGAATGAGTCAACAAGCTTCAACCAGTAAAGGGAGTAGATTAAAGATAGCTCATATTCGGTGGAGGAAAACAAAAATCACGAATAGAGAAAATGAACTATAAATTTTTTTTAAGCTATAGTTGAGATTGAAGCTCGTGAAGGGGAGAGACGAAGTGAAAGGACTCGTAGCTCCACCACTTGAGATTAAAGCTCAGGAACCCAGGGAGGAGGGTAATGGCAGATCTGTAAAGAAAAGAATTCCACAGGGTTGAACCATCTCGGTGCAGAGACAGAGGCGACAACTATAGAGTTACGGTGAACAGTGAAGGCGAGAAAGGAAAGGGCAAAATGAGAAGGAAATAGTGGCTACCGAAAAAGGAAAGGGATGTCGTAGACGCTGGAGGTGGAGGCGCAGGGATGTGACGGTGAAAGCGAGAGGAGATGAGAGATCGCACAAGGACGGCGGTGGAGGGAGATGAGAGACTGAAAGAGACAGGGAGCCTGCGAGGAAGCTGTTTGAATGATTTTTTTTAGGCAAGTTGCAGACGCTGGAAGAAAGGAAAAAAATTTGTTTTTTTATTTTTGTTTTTTGTTTTTTTTACACGAGCTGCAGCCAGAACTGGAAGGATAAGAAGAAGAAAGAATTTTTTTTATTATTATAACTATATAAATATCTATATATATATTATTATTATTATTATAACACATAAGTGAAAGAAAAGAAAAGGACAGAAAAGAAAAGAAAATATATATATATATATATAAAAATATTATATATATTATTATTATTAATATTATATTAAAAAAATCCAATTTTTTTAGACAGGTCCAGAGGAGATGAAAGTCGTGACTTTGGATTTAAGACTGAAATGAAAGTCACAACTTTGACCTTCTCTGAAATCTCAAAGTCGTGAGCCTAAAGTCATGACTTTTGTCAGAACTCTCTTGACAGCAAAATTCTGTAGCACCCTGTTTTCAAAAATTTGATTTATTTACCCCTTAAAACCTCTTCCAAGCACTCAATTCACTCCAAAATCAATCTCTAACCATTATTCATCAACCATACATAATTTCCTTCAATTTAGATGCAATCAACCCCCAAAAAGAACCATTTTTTCATGGGAATCAAACCATAAAAAATTGCATTTACTTCAATAAGCTCAAAATAATTGCCAAGACAAGTTTATAAGCATAAAAACAACTTAAATAGCTTGACTTCCTTGAATTTTTCCTTCTTTTGTGCTCTTTTGTTCTTTGGCCACATTTCTTGCTTCTCCAAAGGCTTGCTTATACTTCCTCATATCTTCTTGTTAACCTATAAAAGAGACAAGATCACACATAACTTCACCAAAACAACTAAACTACAAAAGAAAAATCAAAAGATAAGGTTTAGAGCTTAGGTTGCCTCCCAAGCAGCGCTTGTTTTATAGTCATTCAGCCTGACTCTTCTCTCCTTCAAGAGGCATCAGATAAGGGCAAGGTAATTGCTTCACAGTCTACCTCACCATCCCAGTAATGCTTCAATCGTTGTCCATTGACTTTAAATCTTTCTCCTTCACTGCTCTCTAGCTCAATAGCACCATAAGGGAATGCTTAGACCACATTGAACGGTCCCGACCATCTAGACTTGAGTTTGCCAGGAAATAATCTCAATCTAGAGTTATACAAGAGTACTTTTTAGCCTGGCTCAAATGCTTTGCATAAAATTTTCTTGTCATGCCATCTCTTTGTCTTCTCCTTGTATTGCCTAGCATTCTCATAGGCATTTAATCGAAATTCATCAAGTTCATTTAGTTGGAGAAGTCTCTTTTCACCCACAGCTTTAAAATCAAAGTTGAGCTTTTGGATAGCCCAATAAGCACTATGTTCTAGCTCTACAGGTAGATGACATGCTTTCTAAAAAACTAACCGGTATGGAGACTTGCCGATAGGAGTTTTGTAAGCCGTTCGATAAGCCCATAATGCGTCGTCAAGTTTGGTGGACCAATCTTTTCTTGCCACTCCTACCGTCTTCTCAAGTATCTTCTTGATTTCTCGATTAGAGATCTCAGCTTGCCCGTTAGTTTGAGGATGGTAAGCAAGTGCAACCTTGTGCTTGACACCATATTTCTTCAAGAGAAATTGAAATTGGTTGTTGCAAAAATGAGTACTACCATCACTCACAATGGCTCTTGGTGCTCCAAAGCAGGTGAAAATATACTTCTTCAAGAACTTGAGCACTACTTTAGCATCATTAGTGGGAAATGCCGTCGCTTCGACCCATTTTGAGACATAGTCTATAGCCACAAGGATATATTAATTGTTGAAAGACATGGGAAATAGTCCCATGAAGTCTATGCCCCACATGTCAAACAATTCTACTTCAAGCATATTGTTGAGTGGCATTTTGTTCCTTCTAGAGATATTACCCATCCTTTGGCACCTATCACACTTTAAAACAAAGTCATATACATCTTTGAATAAAGAGGGCCAATAGAAACTACTTTGCAAGATTTTAGATGCTGTCTTGTCACCCCCGAAGTGGCCTCCATAGTCAGAAGAATGGCAACATCTTAGAATTTCTTCTTGCTCATACTCAGGAACATACTTTCTAATCATTTGATTAGCACATTGGCGAAACAGATTGGGTTCTTCCTAAAAATACTACTTAGCATCATGGAGAAACTTCTTCTTTTAATGAAACTTTAAATCAAAGGGCAAGATGCCACAAACAAGATAGTTGACAATGTCTGCATACCACAGTGTTTGAATATTGTCAACCTTAAAGAGTTGCTCATCAGGAAAAGCTTCATCAATAACAACATTACATTTAAGTTGAGCATCGGTACTCAACCTAGAAAGATGGTCTGCCACTTGATTCTCAGTACCCTTCCTATCAATAATCTCCAAGTCAAATTCTTGTAGAAGTAGTATCCATTGAATTAACCTTGCCTTAGACTCCTTCTTGCTGAATAGGTACTTCAAAGCTGAATGGTCAGTGTAAACTGTCACCTTAGTACCCACCAGATATGATCTAAACTTGGTAAAAGCAAACACCACTGCAAGAAGCTCTTTCTCAGTCGTGGTGTAGTTTTCTTGAGCATCATCAAGTATTCTGCTAGCATAGTAAATTGGGTGAAGCACTTTTTCTTTCTTTTGGTCGAGCATAGCACCCACAGTAAAGTCACTAGCATCACACATCACAATGAAAGGCAAACTCCAATCAGGAGCCATCATGATAGGCACAGACACAAGCCTTTTCTTCAACTCTTTAAATGCTTTCAAGCATGAATCATCAAATTTAAATTCAGCATCTTTCTTAAGAAGAGTGCAAAGAGCCTTGACTATTTTGGAGAAGTCTTTGATGAAGCGGCGATAAAATCCGCATCACCAAGAAAACTCCTTACACCCTTAACATTAGTAGGTGGAGGAAGTTGCTCAATCACCGAAATTTTGACTCTATCTACCTCCAAGCCATTTTTGGAGACTGTATGGCCAAGAACTATGCCCTCCTTAACCATGAAGTGGCATTTTTCCCAATTCAAGACCAAGTTAGTCTCTTCACATCTTTTCAACACATTGGCCAAGTTGATCAAACATTCCTCATATGAATCCCCAAAAACCGTGAAGTCATCCATGAAGACTTCCATAGTTTGCTCAATCATATCAAAGAAAATTGCCATCATACACCTTTAAAAAGTGGCCGGTGCATTGCATAACCTAAAAGGCATGCGCTTGAAAGCAAAAGTTCCATAAGGATAAGTAAATGTCGTTTTTTCTTAATCCTCTGGAGCTATAGCAATTTGGTTATAGCCTGAATACCCATCAAGGAAGCAAAAGAATTCCCTTCCAGCTAATTTGTCAAGCATTTGGTCGATAAAGGGAAGAGGAAAGTGATCTTTCCTAGTAGCCGCATTTAGCTTCTGATAATCCATGCATACTCTCCACCCAGTGACAGTGCGAGTAGGAATTAGCTCATTATGGGTGTTAGCCACTACAGTTATGCCTCCCTTTTTTAGAACACATGGAATTGGACTCACCTAAGAGCTATCAGAAATAGGATAGATAATGCCTGCCTCAAGCCATTTTAAGATCTCCTTTTTCACAACTTCCTTCATAATAGGATTTAACCTTCTTTGATATTCCACAGAAGTTCTATGATTATCTTCAAGAAAAATCTTATGTATGCAAATTGAAGGGCTAATACCTTTTATGTCGGCAATAGTCCATCCAATAGCTCTCTTGTGAGCTTTCAAGATTTCCACAAGTTGCTCTTCTTGTTGTTCATTCAAGTCCGCAACAATAATCACTGGCAAAGTGTTGTTGGCTTCTAAATAGACATATCGAAGATGAAAAGGTAATGTCTTTAACTCAAGAGATAGTGGCTCTTCAATAGAGGATTTCAAAGATGGTCTACCAAGAGAAGATAAATCTAGAGATTCAAATTGGACACGGTTTCTAGGATAAACCGGTGATGCATTCATGATAGCCATACACTCTTTTCCATCTTGAGTCTTTAATTGAGCTCCTAGTAACAAGGCTTCTAAAAAATCATTACGAATTGCCTCATTGAATTCTTCTTGTGCAACTTGATCAAGCATATCGACAAAGAAGCATTACTCAAGATCATTGGGAGATTTCATCAACTTGTGCATGTTAAAAGTGACTTGCTCATCATCCACCCTCATAGTAAGCTCACCTTTTTCAACATCAATCAAGGTTTTAGTGGTTGCCAAGAATGGTCTTCCTAAAATAATAGGAACATCACGATCCACCTCACAATCAAGGATAATGAAATCAACCGAAAAAATGAATTTATCCACTTTTACAAGAACATCTTCAATAACACCATGTGGATAAGCCAAGCTTCTATCCGCTAATTGCAAAGTCACGGTTGTTGGTCTAGCTTCACCCAATTCTAATTTATTGAAAATAGAGAGAGGCATAAGATTGATACTAGCACCAAGATCACATAATGCCTTACCCAAAAATTTATTCCCAATATGACACGGAATTGAGAAGCTACCGAGATCCTTCAACTTTTAAGGTAGTTGCTTAATGATATCCGTACAACTCTTAGTTAGAGCAACCGTCTCAAACTCATTGAACCTTTCTTTTTAGAGAGCACATCTTTCATGAACTTAGCATATTTGGGCATTTGCTCCAAAGCTTCCACAAAAGGAATGTTGATATGCAATTGCTTGAACATATCAAGAAACTTTTTGAATTAGCCATCTTCTTGTTGCTTCCTAAGCCTTTGAGGAAAAGGTGGAGGCACATATTTTGGCTTGGCCTCTAGTTGCTTTTTCTCATCACCAACCTTTTTGGCTTAATCTTCATTCTTTTTCTCTTCTTGATTATTCTTCGAGTTGTCACACTCTTCAACCATAATTTCTTCATTAATCACTTCATTATCAACAATCACCTTAGTAGTACCACTACTCACACCACTTGCACTTGACATGAGAACTTCGAGTAATTGCATCCCACTTCTCAAAGTGATTGCTTTAAACTCCTCCTTATCATCCCTTTTAGGATTTGGAATGGTGTCACTAGGGAGATTACTTCTTGACATAGCATTCATTTGTGAAGCCAATTGCCCCATTTGCACTTCGAGATTCTTGATTGCGGTATCATGAAGAGTAAGAGTTGCCTTAGTTTCAACTCTTACAGACTCTTGATTACTCAAGATTTGTGCTAGCATCTTTTCCATTCTAGACTCCTCTTCCTTAACCGGCATCGGCTTTGGTGGAACTTGAAAACCCGGAGGGTGAATTGGCTTAACATTGGAGGATGAAGGTTGATTTGAAGAATTCCGTTGACTCCATGAAAAATTAGGATGATTCCTCCATCTTGAGTTGTAGGTTTGAGAGTAAGGGTTGTTATGAGAATTTTAAAACTTGCCCATATATTTGATAGACTCAGTGGCCATATAAAGAGGACATTGATCGGGCATATGAATATCATTGCATTGATTACACACAGTTGGAATGGCTTGGATAGCATGCACATTATGAGAATTTCCTCTTTGCATTTGAGATTCCAATACATCAAAATGCTTGTTCATTGCATTCAAGATGGATACAATTTGGGAAGAGGAATCATCTTTAGCACTAGTCACTATTCCTTCTATCCATGTTTTGAGTGTTGTTCGCAGACAATTGGTCTAAGAGGTGAAAAACTTTATTGACAGGCACATTCCAATATCCCCCATTTATGATAGAATCAACCATGGCCTTCGAAGATGGATTCAGACGATTACAGAAGATCTGAATCACTACCCATTTGTCTACCCCATGGTTAGGGCATTTCTTCATCAGCATCTTATATCTCTCCCAAGCTGCATAGAGATGTTCCTCTGGATATTGCTTAAAGCTAAGAAATTCATCTCTTGCTTCCACAGTTTTATCATCAGAGAAGAATCGGGCTCTAAACTTGTTCTCAAGATCCTCCCATGAACCAATAGAACCTTCGGGAAGACTGTTGAACTATTCTTTAGCCTTGTCTTGTAGAGAAATTAGAAATAACCGCAAGCGCAAGATATCTTTAGGCACCCCGTTTTGTCTGAAAGAATCACATACTTCCACAAAAGACATCAAGTGCTTGTTAGCATCTTCATTGAATAGACCATGAAACACACCATTCATTTAAAGCATTGTGATCATGGCAGGCTTGATCTCAAAAGTATGTGCTTGAAACTCCGGCATTCAAATACAAGATTGAATACCCCTCAGACTCCGGTTAGCAAAGTCATTGACTGAGGCGGTGTCATACTGGTCTTCTGCCATGTTTCCCGATTGAGTTTCAGGAGTTCTTTCAGAATTAGGAGACTCAGTTTCTTCAAAGATTGTCAATCCTTCAAGTATCACTTCCAATCCTTCTGGGCCTATGGCTTGCATATACTAAATGGGTACCTGAAGAAGAAACAACCCAAGAAGTATCAAACTAAAACAAAAGCACTAAACAGAGACAAAATAAAAAAAAAATCTAGAACTAATATCTACAAAGCTTAAGCAAAATCTAATATTACTAGTCTAAGGTTGATCAAAATATTTTCAAAAGCAAATCCCCGGCAACGGCGCCAAAAACTTGTTGCTTACCGCAAGTGTACAGATTGTAGTAAGTAATATAATGAAAGTAAAGTATCGTTCCCTCGAGAATTTATTCAAAAACAATGATCAAGCTAAAGATTAAGTAAATTTGATCAAGTTGAGCTATACAAAGTTAGGTGAAAATGATTTTACAAATGAAATTAACTCTAGAAAATAAAGAAAAGTGAGCGATTCACAAACTTCCAACACAACTTAGGACCTAGGATTAATTGTCCCCCTTGCATTTCATAACACCAAAATTACCTCTTCTCATAAATGCTTTTAATGAAAATAAATGCTAACCTAGGGTCTAAAAATACTTGGACAAACTCTCTCAAGTCATGAACAAGTGTTTAGTTAAATTGATTGCACAATCTCTTGTTACAATTAATAAAACTCAATTTTAAAAACCAACCCTAATGTGGCTATGTAGGGCTAGCAAGTATATCTCTATCTTACTAGCAAAACCATCCATTCAACATGCAAATATCAAGTTCTTACACAATTTTACCCAAGTTCTACACTCAACCTAGCCCTCTCAAGCATCAATTAAGTAAACCCAACATCTAAATGGTGGCCAATCAAGTAGAAGCATTAAGGAAAGAATAAAATAAACACACATATATCATTAATCACAAAAGAGAGGAGAAATGTAGTGTTAATCCATACAAGGGTTCCAAATAATCCTAACTAGAACAAAAGGTTTAGCTACTCATAATCATCCATAAGCTACAAATATACAAAATAAGTAGACCCATTTCAGATTACAAGAGAGGAAAGGGAAGAGGAATAGAAAAACCAAAGAAAATGAGCTCCAAATGTCTTCAAGGCTTCAATCTCTTGATCCCAACTCTTCCAATGCCCAAACCCTAGCACAACCAAGCTCCAAAAGTGTCTAAAAGTCTGAAGAATGTGTTCTGGGTCGAGCTCTCAGCTTATATGTATCCTAGCCAACTAATTTCTGATAAATGAAACGCAGTGTTTTTCTGGCAGCGGCGAAAGTCGCGAATGAAAGTCACGACTTTGGATGACTTTTGCAGTTTTGCACTGTTTTTACAGCTAACGAAAATCATTCATTTTGCTCTTAATTTCTTCATCCAAAAGCCTTCCAAAGACATCCACAAAGCTCCAGAAATGCTTCTAATCAATACTTCAATCAAAATAACATGAAATTAGGCTAAAAATATCAAATTAAAGCCAAGAACACAAGCTCAAAACAAAATACACATTTTCCTAAATTGGGCAATAAAAACATATACAAATAAACCAAAATGGACTAGAATCTAAGAAAAATTTGATGAAATAACATGAACTTCTAGAGGTTAACAGTGATCACTTCTTATAGCATGTTCATCATCTACTTCATCTACCATATCTAAAATTGGTAGCACACTTGAGAAGTTAAGAGTTTTAAAAATATCAAAATTTGATTCATGATCATCATCACTATCAATCACCCTTTTTCTTTTAAGTGCTATTGATCAATTTTTATTTGCTGGATTCGTGACATAAAAAACTTGTTTAGCTTGGTCTGGCATAATAAATGGCTCATCTCTAAAAGTTAGTTTTTTATGATCCATTATTGTAAATCCTAACTTATCATCACGAATACTGTTAATATCAACCCACTTGCATCTAAAAATAGAAACTCTAAGTTTTGTATAATCAACCTCCCATATCTCTTTAATAACCCCAAAATAGGTCCTGGATGCTAGTTTAGGTTTCTTATCTTTTAAAATAGAGAACTGTACGGCTTCAGCCATTATTATAACTCTATTATTTTGCACTGTACTCTTCTTATCTAAGGACTTTGTATAAAAGGAATACCCATTAATATCATAAGCACTCTAACATATAACATCAAAGTTAGGACCTTTAGCCAACCGTTTAACTGTATCAAAAACACTTTCATTCAAAATTTTCTACTTGAACTAGTTTACAAAAGTCCTATTGTGCTCTTTCAATAACTTTTATTTAGTCATTCTCATTCAATAATTTTTTGCCTTTAGAAGTTCTTTATGAGAAGATATGTAATCTTTAACTTCATCAATGTTATTCAAGATATATAAATGTACTTCTTATAATTTGTTATGATTCATGTTCTTCACTGATACTCCACGTGTGCCTTGACCATATTGCCTTTTCTCATGATGAGATTTAGGAAGTCCAATTGATTCTGTACTTGACAAGTAATCAGAACAAAACTCTATAGTTTTTTCAACAACATATTTCTCAACTATCGATGCTTTAGGTCGATATGGATTCCTAACATGCCCTTTCAGTATTTTCATATATCTCTCAACTGGATACATCCATCACAAATAAACAAGACTATACAAATTTATCTTCCTTACTAGATGCACTATTAAGTGAACCATAATGTCAAAAAATGTAGGAAGAAAGTGTATCTCAAGTTGGCACAAGATAGTACAAGGTTCTTGTTCTAACTCTTCCAGTTTATAGTGATCAATAACTTTACTACATATAGCATTGAAAAAGAAACAAAGTCTAGTTATTATAAGTCTTAAATCTTCTTTCAATATGCCTCGAATAGCCAAAGGTAATAACTGTTGCATCAAGACATGGCAATCATGAGATTTTAAGCCTACCAATTTTAACTCTTTCACAGATAGAAGCTTTATAATATTTGAAGAATACCTCGAAGGAATTTTGATTCCATGTAAACACTCACAAAGATTATTTTCTCAGATTTGCACAATGTATGAGAGGTTAGGGGATAATAAGTTCATTTACCTTCTGGTCTTGGGTGTAAGTCTTCTCATATTCCCATTTATTTCAAATCCAATCTTGCATTCACACCATCATCTTACCTGGTATGTTCAAAAGAATTCCAATAACACCATCACACACGTTTTTCTCCACGTGCATAACATCAATACAATGCCTCACTTTAAGATTGCGCCAATATGGGAGGTCAAAAAAGATAGACTTTTTTTATATGCTTTTTGCACCAGTATTCTTTTTAGTCTTATCGAAGATAATATTAATGTTTTTCACACGTTCATATACTTGATCCCTAGTCAAAGCATCTGGAGTATCATTGTGTTCTTGGTGACCATGAAAAGTTTTCTTCAATTTATGATACGGGTGATCTCGTCTAAGAAACTTCCGGTGGCAAAGGTAGATTGTCTTCCTTTCATATTGAAATTGATGGTAGTTTGTGCTTTCTTTATAAATTGGACAAGTTTTATGACCTTTCACACTATAACCAAACAAACTTCCATATGCAGGAAAATCATTTATAGTACAAAAGATCATAACGCGTAACTTAAAATTTTCCTTCTGATTTGCATCAAACACTTTCATACCTACCTCCCACAGCACTTTTAAATCTTCAATTAGAGGTCTTAAGTAAATATCAATATTATTTTCAAGTTGTTTTGGTCCCGAAATCAACATAGATAGCACCATGGACTTTCATTTCATGTATAACCTAGGTGATAGATTGTAAATCACTAAAAGAACAGGCCATGAACTATATATACTACTAAGACTACCATAAGGATTTATTCTATCGGTAGAAAGTCTGAGCCTCAAGTTCTTTGGCTCATTGCCAAATTCGAGAAACAATTGATCAATTTTCTTCCATTGAGGAGAATCAACTGGATGTCGAAGTTTTCTATCAAATATCCTCTCATTTGTATGCCACATCAAGTTCTTCGCATCATTAGCATTTGCAAACAAATGCTTGAACCTTGGTATAATCGGAAGATACCAGAAGACTTTTGTAGGAGCCCCTTTCTCTTTGTACTATGGTGCCTCACATTTCAGACACTTCTCCTCCCCTTCAAGCTCTTTTCTGTACAACACACAATCATTAGGACATGTACGTGTTTTTTTTATATTTCATACCTATTGGACACAAGATCTTCTTGGCATCATAATAACGATTTGGTAGTGCATTGTCTTTTGAAAACATTATTTGAAGTAACTCTAGCAACCATGTGAAACTTTGGTCACTCCACCTAGCTCTTGCCTTTAAGGTAACCAGTTTTAACACCCTAGATAACAAACTGAAATCAGTGCACCTCGGGTGTAGAGGCTTCTTTGCGTTAGTGCATAAGTTATTATTCACATGTGCTTGTTCAAAAGCCTCTTTTCCAACATCACAGATCATGTCCTCTAATCGATCCTCATTCATTTCTACTTCATCATCAAGATTATCAACTTCCACATATTGATATGTGTTACTATAATTTTCCAATCATTCACCATGCCAAATCCATATCATATAATTTTTGCAAATCCCATCATAAACCAAGTGCTCTCTTATTTCAGCAACACCTAGTCTCCTCTCATTCAAACAATTAACATAAGGATAATAGAACCTTTCACTACTATCAACAACATTTTTCTTAACAAATTTCAAAAAATCTTTCACCCTATCATCATACTTGTTACTTGTTCGTCTAGCATTAATCCAACTGTGATTCATATGTCACCTCCTAAAGGAAATAATGAATTCAAAAAAAAATTTGACAGAGTCTCCCCTAAAAATTAGACTTCTTAAAAGTTTTAGAACATTTTACATGAGAAAATTAACAATTTTAAACTAAATAAATAATCACATGCAACAACTTAAGGCCTTATGAAGCCACTAACAGCACTCCTAGCAACAATCAATATCATTAAAAACTAAATTTAAGAAATTTAGAGGAAAGAATGAATTCAAAAAAATTTTGACAGAGTCTCCCTAAAAATTGGACTTCCCAAAAGTTTTAAAAAGTCTCACATGAGAAAATTAACAATTTTAAACTAAATAAATGATCACATGTAACAACCTGAGGCCTTATAAAGCTACTAATAGCACTCCCAACAATAATCAATACTATTAAAATCTAAATTTAAGTATTATAAAATTTAAAAATTCATATTCAAGACATACCTGGGTGGCAACAGTTGCAGTAATGGCTTAGCATTGAGAAAGTGAGGAGGGGAGAAGGAATGGTGGCAAATAGATCGACAGAGGCACTAAAGAGGGAGAGGGGGCGACGGGCATGCGAGAGGGAGAGGGAAGGGGAGGGGTGCGGCGAGAGGCGAGAGGGAGGAGGGGGAGGAAATGAGAGAAAGGGAGGGGGTCGAAGCAGAGCAAATGAAGGGGAAAGAGACAATGCAAGTTTGTGTGGGAGGAAAAAAGAGGGTAATTTGAAAAATTTTCTACACTGCCGGGTGGACCTCCACCTGGTGTAGAAAATTAATTTTTAAAAAGTGAGCTTTCTACACTGGTTGGAAGTCCACCCGGTATAAAAACTGTCAAATACTTCAACATAATTACAAAAATGTCACCGCTTTAACTTTTTACACCGTTTGCCTTCTAACCGATGTAAAAAGTACCCCATAAATTTTATATTTTATACTAGTGAGAGGGTAAAAACATAAATTTACAATAAAAATTTAATGACGTGACCTATAAATAGGATACAAAAATTATTCTCTCTCTATTCTATAAATAGGACCAGGGGGAGTACTCACTGTCTCTTCTTATGAAAGAGTCATGTGCCCTTAACTCAATTGACATTGCAGATTTTTTAATAAAAAACTTAAAAATTTAATTGTGTAGTTGAAAGAAGGGAAAACTGAGAAGACATGAATGCTAAGATAACATTAATTGTGCAGTGGTA
The DNA here is from genome assembly GCF_029017545.1 of Prosopis cineraria. Classification (NCBI taxonomy): domain Eukaryota; kingdom Viridiplantae; phylum Streptophyta; class Magnoliopsida; order Fabales; family Fabaceae; genus Prosopis; species Prosopis cineraria. Next base: position 22,279,393 of record NW_026555338.1, read on the forward strand.
AGAGTGGACCACTTTGTTTTTTGCCATTTTTCATTGTGAATTTTGTTGAGCAGCAAAAGGAATCCACCTAGAAGTAATAGAATAATGAAGATGGACCACTATGTGGAAGCTGCAGACATAACAAAGAGGCAACAGCCAGAGAGCTAAATGTTGACATAAGCACCTCAAGCGGAGAAGTAGACCCATGAAACATAAACTTCATTGCTACAACGAAGTAGTATGTTACTGAACATATGACAGAAGCCATGAAGATTATAGGATGAAGTAGATTACAAAAAAATGGTGAAAGGAAAGGGTTTAAGCTCTTAGCTGTGCATATGAAAAGGGAATCTACTAACTAAACTAGACATTTCTGCAGTAAGAAAACTCACTATCAGCAGACTTGGACTATTGTTTGCTTCCGTACCGTACAGATTATTCTCGTTGTCGCTCTCCGATGATGGTGGCGGCTATAGTGGCAACAACCATGTGCAGAGATTCCTTACAAAAGACTTTAGAGCTTCAGCTGCTCGATGCACCATCTATGCCAGCCAAATGGAAAAATGGATTATTCAGCAAGAAAAGAGAGAGAGAGTATAATGAACGTTTATGTAGAGCAGTAAAGCTGGTGAGAAGAAATTGGCGATAGAAGCCATACCTGGAGCCCAAAACTGAAGAGAAGAGAGAAGAGAGTGTGAGGGATAGAAGGAGGATAGGAATGTATATATAGACAATTGATGACGGGCTAGGAGTCTCTAATGTACCCTTCTCTAATGCCCCTTATAATGCCCCAACATCCCAATTTCATTTTTCATTTTTCTTGGATCATTGACTTCTAGATAAAATAAGAGACATTTGAATATTTTGATGTGCCAAAATGATAAAGATTTGTATTTTTATGATTTTTCAAAAATAAAAGGGTGTATTTGTGATATTTTGTAAAAAAATCATAAAAAAATACAAATCTTCACTATTTTAGGACATTATGATATCCAAATGTCTCTTATTTTATGTAGAAGCCAACGATCTAAAGAAAAATAAAAAACAAAATTGGGATGTTGGGACATTAGAGAAGTGCACATTAGATGCCCTTAGCCCACTGATGACTAACTTCACCTTCAAAAACTGTGCTATTATAGTGTTTCATGAATCCATCTGCCCTTAAACATAGGGAAAATCACGTATAGATTCTATGCAAGAAGCTAATCTACAAAAAAAAAAAATCCTACGAATTTGAAAAATACAAGCAAAATCCTTTAAGACTTGATTGTAATTTGGGGTTGGTATGAAAATAATAAATGGCGGGGTTGGCCTGAAGCATCTGTATTGTGGCCTTCTTGTGTCGTGGGGTGAAGTTGACTGGAGGCTTGGGATTGGGACTGGGATTTACGTCTGTGTGTGTAAACTTTAAACATAATAAATTGTAACTCATTAATATTGAATATGTCATTATTATTGTTTAGGATGTATTAAATGATACAGTGGTTTGCTTGCATTATGGAATATCAAAACAAGAAAATACATTAGGATTATATTATGATCTGAATTGTAGAGCTCAAGTTATATACGGAAGCGCTTGTGTTCACAATGTTTCTAAAACGTTCCCAAACGGAAAAAAATAAGTTGTAGTGCATACCCTTTTAAAAGAAGACGTCAATTCTTTCTTTCTTTCTTTTTTTAGCCAAACAAGACGCGAATTCTAACTTCAAGTGAAATAAAAAAGGGTGGATACATAAGTGTAACAGGTATACAGTGGCAGACACAGGGATGCAAGATGTTTTAACTTAAAAATTAATAATTTTTAAAATAAAATTTTGAATAATTAAAAATAATAGTTATGCTAAGACTAAAATTGTAATTAATAATATAAATAGATTAATCATATTTTTTAGAAAATTATATTACACATGTAAATATATTTTTCATATCTTATTTTGATCATTAAAATTTTACATATTGAATAAGCTTTTAAGCTTGAATATTTTTTATTTAGTTTAAAGGGTACAAAATATAAAAATGAGGGTGTAAAATGACAAAATTTACATATTGTACTTATAATTTTTTTCAAAATAAACGGGTGCATTTGCCCACCCTCATCACAATGTGACTTTACCACAACGCTACTAGGAACTCGTGCGTGTATCACATTTTCTCATAGGAATCAGTTAAGTGTTTGTAAAAAAAAAAATAAAAACATTCTCAATAACCTATACGCCGAACTTATATGGTCATATGGTGCAGATTCGGTACATTGACCGAAACACACCGTTTTGGTGATTGAGCCCCTCACTTCTATATACTGACAAACATATATACATTTTTTTTTTTTGAAATTGAAAGACAGGTCAAATGACTTGAAGGTACAAAGCCTAGGTACAGGCACATTTGGTCGAACATATATACCTGACCCCCTTTACGTCAAATTCATTAAAATATTGTCAAGTAATAACTTTGTGTGGGAACTAGTAGTTTTTAATAATGTTTCGAGAATTAATTTTCATTAATCAAATTCAATACTGAAATTAATTTTATATTGTCTTTTTAAATTAATGTGCTCGGTTTTATTTTTTTTTAAAAAAATCCACTCTTATGAAGTGGGATAAATTATGTTTAGCTCACCAATGTATTAACCTTGAATAGTTAACGGCAAAATCACTCTTTTGGGCATTCAAAACTTGTGACTTAAATTCATCATTTCAGTGCGCTCAATTGGGCTAACTCAATTAACTTAAGTGTGTGTTTTGTTTTCAACTTACATCTGACAAAATATCATACGAGAGATTTAACTATTTGTTAGATTTGACAAAAATATATTCTATATATGGTTTAAATGTACTTTTAAAGGTTACCCAAACATGCCTTTATTCTATTTTGACAATCACAATAACTCAATCAATTTTTACCAACAACTTAGATTCCTGTTAAAAAAAGGTGTTTATATTTGGTGCCCCCATTATATTCGAACATGATTATCTTTAATAGAAGGAGACCTGTAAGCAATAAAAAAAACTTCAACAACTTTTATTTTGATCAACTCAATTTATTTTATTTCATTTTTATTTTCTAAATTTAGGAGACAAATAGAATCCCGAAAGGAAAAAAAAAAAAGTAAACCCACTTTAATACATACATACATACATACATATATGTATATATGATTCATATGGGCACATCTAACGGGAGATGATTATCTCCTCTTCTCCTTCTATTTCTTTTCTAACAATGAGATCAAGATTTGGATGGTTTATATTTTATTTTTTCATAAAATTATTATTAAAATGTTAAATTATAAAGCATATAAATAATCAAATAAAAAATTGCTAAAATTTAATTTCAACTGTTGAAAATTGCAATGAAACAAAAAAACAATTATTTCATAAAACATTAAATTCAAACCATCCATAATATTCATCTTGGGGTTAGAAAAGGAAGAGGATGTAAAGAGGATAGAAAGGGAAGATGAGAGGATCATCTCCCCATATAAAACTATTGAAATTGGCAAATGATGCATTAATTAACTAAAATGAGCATACATTGATTAGAAATTATAAATGACTAAATAAATATTTGTAACATGACAATGGATAAAGAATTATTAAGGAAAAATGAATAAAAAATACCCTTGAAATATATAAATAACAAAGAAGTACTCCCTCTGTTTAAAAAATCTAAAACATTTTTAACTAAATCTCATCCTCCAATAAAGTAGTTACCTACTTTTAAACTAACTCTATTTTTTTATATTTACTCTTATTAAATACTTTATAATAAATATGAAGTTACTATCAATATGAGCACTTTTGAAAAAAAGGCTATGATTACTCTCGAAAGACTAAAAATGCTTTACATTTTTTAACATCAAACTTCTCAAAACATGCCTTACATTTTTTAATGGAGGGAATATCATAAAATGTGATAATTATTATGTAGTTTCTAAAGACTTGTTTGACATATTAATTTTTGATGAAGAATTGACAATTTGCCTTTAATTTAAAGTTTAAAATAAAATAGGTGGAGGACGGATTCCTTAAAAATATATTGTACTTATATAATAAATGTTTTTTCAATAAACTAAAAACTAGAGAGAGAGAGAGAGAGAGAGAGCTGACACATAGTGTCACAGCCAAGAACAGATAGTCATACTGGAAATGAGTTGTTTATATATTGAATAGCAATCACCAGTGCAATTATACGGCAAGATTAAACAACATCATGAATGGGCAATAATCCCAATAGAATATGCAGAGGAGTGCCAGAGGACAGAGAAACGTCAGAGGGAAAGATTCTATTTGTCATTAGCACTAGGGGTGTTCATAGAGCTTGCCCAGCCCGGCCCAAAAAAAATAGCCCAACATGATTTGGGCATTTTTGGGCTGGGCTGATATTCGGGCAGGGCTGGGCAACGGGCAAGGTATGCTGCCCTGCCCGTTTGGCCTAGCCCGAAATGTGCTCATATAATTTTTTTTTTGAATCCAGATTATGGATCTGCTGTTTGCTTGAGTCCATCTGCCTAGTGCCCAGCGTCCACGGCCCAACTCCAGGCTCCAGCATTTCAATCAGCATTGCAGTGCAGACTCAGAGTCAGCGACAACATCCCTCCCACTCCCACCTCTTATTCTCTAATCTCTAACCCTAGCCGTCTCTCTACTCTGCCGTCTCTGTACTCTCGAATCTGAACTCCAGAGTCCCGGCGGCGTCTCAGGCTCAGCAATCAGCAATAGCATCATTGGATTAGCGACTCAGCATCCCACAAGGCAGAAGCACAGACCAATACTGCCACACAACTCAATCTTCAACCTTCATTCTCTAATCTCGTCTCTCGTCGTGTCGTTCTCCCCTCACACTGCCACACCTTTGCTTGCCGTCGTTCTCCCCTCGGCCCTCACACAATCTTTATGGTTGCCGTCATTCTCCTCTTTCCCCTCTCCCTGTTCAAGTATTTCTCATAGTCACTCTTTTTGACCGTTCGCCATCAGTCTCCACTGGCAGTCTGGCACAATATCGTCCGTTCAGTGTTCGTCAACTCCAGCTGTGCATGTTAATAGATTACATGTTCTTCGAATTTATTTGTCTTGTTCACCTGTTTTGCTGTTCACTCATCTCTGTCTCCAGTCTCCACTCTTAAATCTTATTCAGTTCGCGTCTGCCCAGTGCCTAGGTTTTCAATTTGCTCTTCTTCATTTTTTTAGTGCAATAATCCTTCAATAGCAGTTACAAAATATATATGTACCTAGAAAAGTACTTCACTAGAAACATAATGACATAACCTGATAAATCGAGGATGATATGCTCTATAGTTTCCCCAGTACTAGAACTCGCCTCGTATTGAATATACCTCATGATCCTATTTCATAGTTTTTAAATTCATAAAAAAGGGTCAATTACTTGGATTATCATGATATATATATATATAGAGAGAGAGAGAAGAAATATTACATGCCTGTGTTTGATGTAGGAAGAGTTTGCAAAGTTGATAGAAGAACCTAGTTGAATAATGAGAACACTTGGGATTAAGGTGGAACTTGGATAATGCTCAATGTCTCTGTACAAAGTCGAGTCTGGTATCTTCCAAGCCTGCATGATTTTTCCATATTAGTCTTTGATTTGATTTGTTTCTGTCTGAAAAAAAAAAGCTTTGTTGATAAAAATAATGATATGAGATTGTGAGGGCAATTATGAGTTGAGTTCTGGCTTTATTGTTATAGATTATATTATAATGTATTAATGTTACATATATAATACATTACACACACTTTATCTGATTTGCTATTGATTTGATAAATGAATTTTATCCCAATTACTGTATAAGAAGAAAGTTGTTGAAAATGGAAAATTTCTTGTTTCCTAATCTATAATCATTGCTTTTACATGACTGTTCTACATCTCTATTATGTGTATTTCTTTGTGATTTTTATATCATTGAATAACAAGCTTGATTTTGTATTTTTATTATGAAATTTGTGGTTCTGTAATTTTGTTATGCTAGCATGGAGGATCAAGCTTCAGTTGTATCACCTTTTGAAGCATCTCAAACACCAACCCCTACTGGACCTTCCCATTCACCAACCCCTACCGGACCTACACAAACCCCAACCCATACTCCTCCTACACAAACAACAGCCCCTCCCCCTCTGCCTCCCCCTCCCCCTCAATCTGTCCCTCCACCTGCACCTCCTTCTCTTCCCCCTCGTGCTCCTCCCACCCAAACTCCCACAGAACATGTCACACAAGTAATAGATGTTGAGAGAAGGGGTCGAAAAAGGAAAGAAAAGGAACCTAAACATACATCGGAGGTGTGGGATTACTTTATTAGGTTGCCTATAGAAGAAACTAATGGGGAGCATAGAGCAGCATGCAAGTTTTGCCACATGACTTATGCTTCTAATCCATCACGCCATGGGACACATTCTTTGTTGAGGCACATCCCAAAGTGTCCAAAGAACCCTCATAAGGCCACCAAAGATAAGAAACAAGGAATGATAAATCTGTTATCAGGTAGGACAAGTGGGCAAGGAAAATCTTTAGTCACTCACTTATATGATGAGAAGAGGTGTAGAAGAGCTCTTGCTGAATTTATCATTTGTGATGAGCAGTCGTTCAGAATTATTGAGAAGCCTGCATTTAAGAAGTTGTTGAATGAGTTTGAACCTCGCTTTCCAATCCCTTCAAGAACAATAATTGCTAGAGATGTGTGGCAGCTGTATCTTGGTGAAGTAAAAGTGCTAAAGAAGATCTTGAAGCAATGTTCTAAGCGTGTTTGTCTCACGACAGATTGTTGGATGTCAAACTAAAATTTCAATTATTTATGTTTGACGGCACATTTTATTGATAATGAATGGAAGCTTCATAAGAGGATCCTAAGTTTTGTTATGATTGAAAATCATAAAGGTGAGACTATAGGGAAGACTATTGAGCAATGCTTGTTGGATTGGGGTATTGATAAGGTGTTTAGCATAATTATAGATAATGCTTCATCTAATGACACGGCTTTGGGATATCTTAAAAGGAGGTTGAGAAGTTGGAAGGGCTTAATTTGTGAAGGAGACTATCTACAATTAAGATGTTGTGCACATGTTCTTAATTTGGTGGTCAATGAAGGCATCAAACACATGAAAGATAGTTTTGAAGCCATTCGAAGTGCTGTGAGATATGTTCGGTCTTCTCCTTCACGATTTCTAAAATTTAAAAATTAGGTTGAATCTAAAAAAATAGAAACCAAGAGCCTTATCTGCCTTGATGTTAGCACTCGATGGAATTCAACATATTTGATGTTGGAAGTTGCAATGAAGTTTCAAAAGGTGTTTGAGAGGATGCGTGATGAAGATGATGACTATATTGCATTCGTTAGCTCTAGGCAAGAGGGAAGTGTTTTCTCTGGCTCTATTCTTGATGATTGGAAAAATGCTAAAGTCTTCATCAAATTCTTGAAGGTCTTTTATGACATAACTTTGAAATTTTCAAGCTCCCTTGTTGTAACATCAAATGATTGTTTCCACCAAATTGCTCGTGTTCAGCAAATGTTGCAGAAGCATATTGGAAACAATGGTAATACTTTTTTGGGAGATATGAGCTTTAAGATGCATCTAAAGTTTGATAAGTATTGGGGTCATGCAGATAATATGAATCCATTGTTGATTGTGGCTGTGATCTTGGATCCTCGATACAAATTAGTTTATGTAAATCACATGTTTGAACTCCTTTTCAGTAACCCTGAGGAATGTGCATTGATGATGGAGAAGGTCAAAACTTGTTTGTATCGACTGTTTGACGAGTATTCTATTGGGGTTCCTACTGAATTAGGGCCTACCCATACAAATAATGCATCTACAAGATCATTGCCCTCTCTGGATGATGATGATGATGATGATATTGAGGATCCATGGGCAATGTGGTTAGAGTCTTTGAAGCAAAGAACTTCAATGGATCCATAAAGTGAGCTAGATAGATATCTTGCAACTGATTCTAGAGCTGAAATCTCATCATCTGATTCTGAGTTTGACATACTATCATGGTGGAAAGCCAATTTTGAAAAATATAAAATTCTCTCCCACATGGCACGAGATGTATTGGCTATGCTAATTTCTACAGTGGCTTCTGAGTCTGCATTTAGTACTGGTGGACGTGTAGTTGATCAATATAGGAGCTCTTTATCTCCTAAAATGATAGAAGCATTGATTTGTGGGTAAAATTGGCTGCAAAGTGGGCAATCTCTCTCTGAGTTGGTTGATAAGCTCCATGAGTTTGATAACTTTAATGAGACAGAAAATATTATTCAGCTTACAAGTAACATATTTTTTTTTTCTAAAGTTTACACATGCACACATACACCCTTTATTTTAGTTTTTATATTAATGTAATTTTTTTTTTGGTCTTCAGATGCAACACTTGGAGGGGAGAATGTGGCTGCTAGTGTTGATTGAAGTGTTTCTTTACAGGTATATCTTGACCCTTTATTAACTCTTTGAAAAATTAAATAAGTTTGTAAATTTGGTTAAGTTGGATGAAGTAGACACTAGTGATAGGTCCCTTATGCTTTGCTATTTACCAAAGTTATGCTTCGGCTATTGTAGATTCCATTTCTTTTGACTGCTTTTATCTAGAGGAGGCTAAATCTGATGCATTCCAGAGCAAATGTTGGCTTGCATGTGAGTTTCCTTTTACTCCATTCAAGATTCACCATGCATTTGCCTTGAATAAGGATTTTAATATGTTTAGTTATGACATATTTTTCCTCTTCCATTCATGCAGGTTGAAAGTTAGGAAGAAGTCTTTTGTGAATTGAAGTCTACTTTTTCAAATTATTGTCTCTCATATAATGCTCCAAGTTTTTGTGAATTTTGTTGTTTTCAATGATCATAGCTGTTATTTTGGATTCAATTATGGATTAATTTGATATTGTGATTGTTATCGTTATTGTGGATTTATGGTTTTTGACTTTATAGATGCTATTTTGAGTTGATACATAGGACTGTTGTTTATTTGTGAAAGTTTTATTTTAAAATGATAAAAAGAGTTGTGATTTAATGGGCAGGGCGATTATTTGATGGGCTGGGCAAAGCTGCCCAACCAGCCCTACCCAGCCCAAACAAATAAGGCATTTTATGGGCAGGGCTGGGTTTCCGGCTGCATTTTGCAGCCCATTCATTCTTTGGGCTGGGCATCGGGCAGGCTCCTGCCCAGCCCTGCCTTGCCCATATGCACCCCTAATCAGCACGCCCCACTCATTTCCTCACATTGTGGCCTTGTACTTTCCTTCCCGGTTCTCTAATTCTGGAATCTTCCACATGGGCTTCCACAGCCGTCCGCTACATCTCAGCCTAACAGTCTGCTTTAGGCCTTCCTCCTTGGCCCATGACACGTGCACGAGAATCAGTCATCATTCCCTAATGATTGAATATCGGCAGGAGGGGCTGTGATGTTCTTGGCTGTGGGCGAATTATATTGTCCCATTTGCTGTGAAGCTTCTTGAGGAGGTTAAAGAACCCTCCGACAAATAGTGAGTTAGTTCATAATTTAAAAGATTGCCAGTTTAAATTTTATGATTAATATGGGAATGTTATTAATGGATGATGTATAAATATTTTTTAAATATGAAAGTATGTTCTAGTCTTATGAGTTTTCGAAATCTAATTTCTCTAAATTTATATACTCCCTCTGAACCATAATATTTAAAAATTTTAGTTGGTTTAATGTTTTAGTAATTTTAGTTACCTCCTTTCAAAAATTTCAATTGATCCCCTCATATATTTTAAAAAATTTCACTTGTCCATTGGAAAATTTATAACCTAAAATGTTGTCTATGTACTACGATCTTAAATAACAAACGTCTTAGAATGGAAAAGTAATAATTTTAAAAAATAATTTGTTTATACAAATTTTTATCACAAAAATTTCTACCATATAAAAAAAGCGGATAGCTTTTATTCAACGAATATAAAAAAGACGTGGTTCTAAATTCTAATAGATAGAAAAAGTTGTTTATATGAAGAGAGTTTTTTGCCCCTTATCAAAAGAGAGTTTTTTAATCTTATTATAATTTTATGCTTTATACATTGTTTTTCAGGATTTATTTATTCTATTAAATTATACCCTTAATATTATTTACTAGATATTTTAAATTATTTTAATAAAAATATTAATATTTATTTTAAGTATAAATTATGCCATCACTAACTTATTATATTTTGGATCCATCATTGCCGAGAGGTGTGCATTGGATTACATTTATTTGAGGTCTCTTTTTTGGTTGGGTGGTTGATATACAAAATCAGATTAATATATTAACTACTAATTGCAAGGTTGAGTAAGGTAGACAATGCATTGTACGGAACACAAAAATTTTAAAATCATATTATAATATTTAAGATTTTTTTGCAATTTTTACATATTGATGATTTTACAAGTTATTTGGTCTTGAAAATAGTTGAAAATCTGATATACAAAAGATGATTTCTTTCAAAAAGGAGAAAATCAGGGAGTATATAAATGAAAGACTCATGAAAGAATTTAATATTCAATAAAGACTTGAACGGATTGAATATTTATTAAAATTTAAAATAATAATTTTATTTATTAATTGTTAATGTTTAATTATTTAAAGTCATTATTAGATATTAAATTCTTTCAAAAGTTTTTCAATGATATTCTCCATTTTTTTAACATTGCATTTTTTTAAAAATTTTTGTCATAGATCCCTAAAACTCTGAAAAATAAAAGTGTAGGAATTAAGAATATTAGAAAAAAAAAGTACATGAAACTATTGTAAAACTCAAACAAAGTGTAGGGATCCAAAGTTTTATTTTCCCTTTTAAAAGTTTAGACACATTTATTTAAGCTGAACCACTTATTTACTAACACTTTTAAATATAGATGTTGGCTTATGTATGTATGTATGTATGTATGTTGACAAGATGGGCTAATTGAATCAAAATTTAATATCGAATAGAAGGATAAATTGATCAATAATATTTATATCAATATAATTTTAATTAATAGATATTATTTTTGGAAACTTGCAATACTATTTTCTAATGATGATAATTAGATTAAAGTACCTCAATTATATCTCTAACTTATATTACCTGCAGCAGGCTACAAAGAGAGACTAAATTAAAAAAAATTGTAAAAATTTACCTTGCATACAAACCATCAGGAATTTTTCACTTTCTTTTCCAAATTTACTAGCGCATCACGTTTTGGAACATGAGAGCAGAGTAGCCAAAGAGGTGGGTATTTATAAAAGTGAATGAGGACCTTTCTGTTAGAGATATAAAAAGATATAACACATATATAAAGTTTAGGATGTATTTAATGAAATAGTTTAAGCTATTTTGTTGAAATATACTGCCCTCAAGTATATACTTAAACAGGGTATTAACAGCTTTTTATTAGGGACAAAAATTCCTTAAAAAATCAAGGAAAAAAAAGAAGGATGAAAGATGAAAAAACGATTTTAGAAATTAAAAAAACTAAGAGAGAAGAGGAGGAGGAGGAGGAGGAAGAAATTGAATAGACTTAATGTTTTTGAGACTTAAAATGGTACAAGTCCAAGCCAAAAGAAGAAAATTTGAGAAAAAAGTTTTTGGAGAAATATCAGAGATAAAAAAGTCACACATCTATGACAAAAATGCTTTCTTTAACTGTAATAAGGATGTATAGTTAATTTAGAATTTGAAAGGGGCTGGTGTTTGGGGCAAAATTTTGGCATTACTTGTTGGTTTCTTTGGCACTGGTGAAACAAAAGGATGTTTGATACTAGTTTTGATAGGAATGATATTTCAGTTCATGCTATTCTAAAATATGAGGATAAAGTGAGACATGCTTATGATGGTGAGGAATTGGTTTGTGGGAGGAAGGTTTGGAGGAATATTGATTGGGTAAGGCCTATTTCTAGTTGGGTCAAATTAAATATTGATGGTTCTGCTAATGGGTGTCCAGGGGAGATTGGGTGTGAAGGATTGATAAGGGATGATGTGGGAATTTGGATTAGGGGTTTTTGTCTTAAAGTGGGATTCGGCTTTACATTTGAGTCAGAGCTATGGGCAATACAATCAAGATTGTAGCTGTTGAGACTTTTAAGTCTGTGTAAAATTGCTGTTGAATCTGATTCTCTTGCTGTTGTGATTATTTCACGAGATTTGTATGTAAATGGGGAAGAGAATAGGTTTATGAAGTGTATAGCCAACCTCATTGATCTAGGTTGAGATTTACAAACTGTTCATACTTATAGCGAAGGAAATACTTGTACTGAATTTTTTGGCTAATTGGAGTTTAGGTAGAGAGAGGCATTTCAAGTTTTGATTGATCCTCTTGATGAGTTGCAGGAGATACTATAAAAAGATGCTATGGGCTTTTCTGAGCCCTATTTCATTACTATTGCTGCCCTGCACTTTTACCAAAAAAAATCCCACATCTAAAAATTAAAAAATAGATCATAACTTAAACTATACTTTAGTAAAATAGATTATCTTTAAGCATACTTAATATAAAGAATCTAACACTTTATTGCATATATAATGGTGTATTTATCACAAATTCCATGCTCATCTACCATCTCGTAGGGACCACCAAATATCATTGTCAAGAAACAACCTGCTAAAATGTAACGGGAGAAAAAGGTTTTTAGAAATGGTGGACATAATGCAATATTCATATAACTAATTAAAAAAAACAGAGAGAGAATCTGGCCTAGCCATCAACTACTTGAATCCATTAATCCATTTACGTATTAAATGTCTTCGATTGTTATTACACCAAACAAATGAATTTGAATCTCTCGATATACCGAGTACTTCTAAAAATATTTGAAGTTTTATATTTGATATGAACTATATAACTCGAAGATTGTTCAATTGACAAGATGAGGGAATCATAGTGTAACTCTGGAGGTGCATCTGCCCTCCAAAGTAAAGTGGCCCCTTTCCTTTTACCCCCTTATAGGCACAGACAAACTCAAGGACGCACTTACTTGTATCGTAATGGAGGCAAGTGCCTGCACTAACAAAAAGTTAATATTGCTTTTATAGAAAGAAAGTTACACATAATTTCCTTAAAAATAGTCACTTGTCCCTTCTAAAAAATAATTTATATTTAAAAAGGAGGATAGAGCTGTTTGGACTGGCAGCAACGATGGGATTTATACTGTGAAAAAGGGTAATTTGGGGGCGAAAAATTAGAATTCCCCTCTTATTAGAAAAGGCCATTCTCCATTAAGGCATGTGGATTGTCAGATTTGGAGAGAGATATGGAAATTAAAAGTGCCCTCTAAAATTAAATTTTTTCTATGGAAAGTGAACAAGGGCGCGCTACCCACTCAAGAGAGCCTTTGGCGTAAAAGATGTGCATCTAATCCACTTTGCTTGGCTTGCTGTGAACAAGTGGAAACATTCGAGCATCTTGTACTTTTGTGTAACCGAGCTAAAATGATATCACTAGAATGGAGGATTGGCTATTGCCTCTGTTATGGAATGTAGATATTCAGGATCTGACTAAAGCTCTGATTGTGTTTACTCTTTGGCAAATCTGGAAAGCTAGATGTACTTTCGTCTTTGAAAAGTAAGGTAACTGATCCAGTGGTTATTATACAACTAGCTAGGGTACTCTTTAGAGGTCTTTTGGGCAACTAATAACTAGCCACGATTATGCATTCTTCTTGTGGAGATAGCAGAGAGCAGGAAGCGGCTAACGCCAATTTTATTGCTGGAGATGTTGCCCCAATTTCTTCAGCTTTTGTATGGCTGACTCCATTTATATTTAAAAAAACATGAAACATATATGATAAATGATGTATGTATGTATGTATAGTTCTCTGTTATATTGATTATAAAAATATACTAGTTCTTTAGAAACTAATTTTAGTATATGTTATTTTTATATTAATTGAATATATATTAAAATTATATTTTTTTATAAAATTTTAATATTTATATTTGGCCAAATTTTGCTCCCCTTAACTAAATTTTGTCGATTTGTCAGTGCACAAATTAAACTCATAGCCTCCGATCCTATCTAAAAAGTAAAAGCCCTTTGCAGACACGCTTCATTGTTTTAAATAAATTAGAATAAATTTTATTTACTAATTTATTTTTCATTGTACCAAACAAATCCCTAATTTACTTTTGACAGTTCATGCAAATTTTAGGGGGGGGGGGAAGACAATGCAGTCATGATGCAAAGACAAATTCTATATTATTAATTTTAAATATATCTATCTCTTCTTCGAATTCTTTTTTTGGCCAGTATCCCTTATCTTCTTATTCTCATTGAGAGAGAGAGAGAGAGTGTGTGATGTTGGATATTAAAAGAACCATACATGTAGGCTGTAGGTACCTCTATTTAGTAAAATAAGACTTGTTATTGTTGAAGATTAAAAGAAGTGCAACCCGACTGTCATATACTGAGGTTGTTCACAAGCATTCCTGTGCCATCTCTGCATTCATTCCAAATCATGTTTTGAAGTTTTTGATATGTGAAGGTCACTATCGATTCCGTGTACCTTATTGTTTTTTTTCTTCTCAGCACGTTTTGAAACCAACTATTCCTGTGCCTGTTTGGAAAATTAATCTACTTTCGATTAGTTTCAAAGCTGTTAACCATATTAGGATGCTCATTATTTCCAATCTCGTTATTAAGATAATGCAATGTTCATATAATCATTAACTTGAGACCACACCATTCATGATATATATTTAATCTGAACTATTTCACAAGAAAAGGAAAAGGAAAATGAGAGTCTGGCTTAGACCTCAACTAGTTTAATCCATTAATCCATTCGATGCATTAAATGTTTTCGATTGTTACACACAGGCAACGAAAAAATAAATTTGAGTTTCCTGAGTATTTTTAAAGATATGTGAAGTCTTATATTTGATATGAACTAAATTAAAAGTCAAAGATTAACAATGGAAATTCTTTAGAATAAAATAATTCAATCATATAGTAAGATCAAAGAAGGGCTTGAGTCTCTGGTTTTTATTTTATGTCCCATAAAGTTTCTATGAAACTTGCCAACGTCGCGCATCCTCCTTTGTTTTTTTTTTTTTTCTCCTTATTTTAAGGCAACTCAAGGTTGCAAAAATATTGGATCAAATTATAAATTCTTCAAAGAATTAATTTTTAATTTTGTAAGAAGCGCTAATTATTAGTAATGGAATTCATCATTTAAATTAATTTTATTTTATTTGGCAAAAAAATTAATTTTATCTTTGTTTTGTTTTTTTCAAGGCAACCAAACGTCACAAGATAGAATTCTTTTTTTTAAGAAATTGAATGCTGTTGTTTGCATTTCATTGTTTCTGCTATCCTCTCCATTCTCTATTTTAGCTTTATAATGGTTAATAATTAAGTAGACACGTTAATTGATAAACATATAAAATAAATTATTTTAAGAAACCCGAAATCCTAAGCGCTAGTAAGAGTAAGACTTAAGACCCACCAAAAAATAAAAAGGAAAACGACATACTATTTCATTCATTCATATTTTCGTTCATCGATTGCAGAAACCGTAAGCTATATGCTGCTGCTTCTTCCTCCTCTCACCAATCACAGTGATAACGAAGACATCCTCAGGAAGAAGGCAAGAAGCCGAAGAACAAGACGGAAAACATGAGTTCCCCTGCAACGAGGTAGATCCATTATCAGATGGATATTTTCAACG
Organism: Prosopis cineraria; assembly: GCF_029017545.1. Classification (NCBI taxonomy): domain Eukaryota; kingdom Viridiplantae; phylum Streptophyta; class Magnoliopsida; order Fabales; family Fabaceae; genus Prosopis; species Prosopis cineraria. The sequence goes on from NW_026555338.1 coordinate 22,295,027, forward strand.
CAGAAACAAGGTTTATATGTTAGAGTTCACCAAGCTCTTAATCAATCAAGTCAATAATAGTCGTGTTTTCACCAGAAAGCAAATGGATTAAACATTTTCATTATTCTTTTAATTATCATGTAATTTATGTGAAATCCTCTTGTGGAGACGCAACCATGTACTGTTAATTTTTTTTCTTTCAGACACAAATTAAAGGCTATATATATATATATATATATATATAGCATAACAAGTCTCCCAGTAACTCAGTCCAACTTGTTTGCAATGATCTCTCTAATTATTAGTTTATCTACAATAATCACGAGTAAGGTAAGAATTAAGAACTATTCTTCCATCATTTTCTTTGTTTATTGTTCCTTTTTAATATAAGGTCATCACTGTATCTCCCACCATGAAGATGGATTATAATATTATTGAGTATGCTTGTCCAGCAAAATCACATATTCATCTTAATTCTCTAGCTCCCATCATTCTCATGGTGACAAGAACAAATTAAATGAAAATACTCTAAACTAACTATGACAAGCAAATCTTAGATGGAGGCTTTGAAACAAATCAAAAGGAGTGATAAATAATAATTCCCTCAACATTTATGCATATATAAATCAAGTTTGCTGAGCCCTAGCCCACCAATGGAACACCCTAGCAGCCGGTGGTGACAACCCGAGAGAGAGGAAACCAACACCATTCTCACGGGACGCAGAGGAAACAAAACCCGGCAAAAGATGGCTACAAATCTCCCCGATTCAGAAAAGAAAAAAAAATGGTGGCAGCAAAGGGTTTAAGCTGCTAGCTGTGCATACGAAAAGGGAATCTACTAACTAAACCAGACATTTCTTCAGCAAGAAAACTCACCGGCAGCAGACTCTGACTATTTTACTTCCATACCGTACAGATCATTCTCGTTCTCACCCTCCGATGATGGTGGCGGCGGCAACAACCACGTGCATAGCTTCCTCAGCAATGCCACGACTGAGTTGAAGATGATTATCACAAACGACAACGTTAGTTAGAGCTTCAGCTGCTTGATGCACCATCTCTGACAGTCAATTACAGGAATGGATTCAGCAAAAGGAGGGGGAGAGAGAGGGAGAGATAATTTTATATTGAACTCAAATTAATTTTACTTTATCCCACCCTCTCCCATAAATAGGGAGAGATAATTCACCATCTCTATGCAGAGCAGTGAAGCTGGTAAGTAAGAAGAAATGGGCGAGGGAAGCCGAAGCTGGAGCTCGAAACTGATAAGAAGAGAAGAGAGAAGAGAAAAAGAGGAAGATGGAGATTTGAGTGTAAGAAGTAACATTGAATATGATACGCACATACAGAGTCAGGGAGCATTGGACCACAATGACGGACCTACTTCTACCACCCACTCTTCTTTAAAGAATAAAAAATAATAAAAAGAAAATACTCTTGCCCCTCCTCTTCTCGCAAAAATTGCGGTTGTGGCCCTATATAAAAATTTCATTTGTCACTATTTACATTTTAATTTAAAGTCTTAAACACATATTTTTTCACTCAATCATGAGAAAGATTCTATTTGTCATCACTATGCCCCACTCCTTTCCTCCTTTCCTGGTTCCCTAACTCTCGAATCTTCCACGTGGGCTTCCGCAGTTGTCCACTACGTCTCGCCAATAGTCTGTTCGTTCTGGTCTTCTTCAGCATTTGGGCCTTCCTCTTGGTCCAGTGGATAAAAATTAGGCTTATACATATACACATGCATATATCTGAAAACATGAACATCAATTTTTATAATTTCATTGAGTTTTATTTTAATTCTTATAATTTTTTTAATATTTTCAATCTCTTATAGTTTGAACAAGATTGAATAATATTTATTTCTCAAATACCTATAGTTTAAATATTTTTAATTTTTATAAGGATTGAAAATACTGAAAAAATTAACGGGACTAAAAACAAAATTTGATAAAATTATAAACACTAATGATTTTGTTTTTTCTATATATATATATATATAAAGGAAAGAGCAATCTAGAAATGTTTAGGATCCCCAGAACCCCAACCATATGCGCTGGAATTCGCATGCATCGGCTATGAATCAAAAGAAATCCATTTCTATTGTTGCTGGTATTGAAGTATTTTCTTTCAAAAACATTCCTAGCTTGTATTCAAAATCTAGAGGTTTTGTATTTTTTTCATTAATATTTTTAGGGGATCTAAAGAAATTGGGCAATGTTCCCTTTTTGTTGTAATGCTAGGGACTCTTAAACTCATTTTTATTGTATTGTTCCCTTTCAACTTTTAAAAACCATACAATTTGGTTCTATTATGAACAAAAGTTAATTTTAATCATTTGTTGACAACAAAATGACAAAAAGGGACTTTGAAATTACACAAATGGATGTAAAAATTTCTTGATCCATTTTTGTAATTTTGAGTCATTGTCTATAATTTTTAGGTCCCTCAATGTAACTTTTCTATAATTTTTGACATCCTTTATATTATTTTCATGTTAGTTACTTGTCAAAGGTGACTTTGTTAACAATAAGGATCATATTGTGCCATTTTCCAAATTTAAAAAATAAATATTATATTAAAATTGAGTTTAGGGTCTTAGATGCTTATAGACCCAAGCTTTAAGGGCCAATTTGCCATTTAAGCTTATTTTTAATCCTAATATATATTTAAAGAATTCCTAAAATCTTCCTAAGTCTTGGCTTAACAACACCTCACATCCACTTAAAAAAGAAAGTTGTGAATTCTAACCTCAAATGATATGGAGGGTTGAGTGTGTTTGTAAGTCCTCAAAAGTAAAAACAAGTGAGGAAGGTGTAGTAAAAAGTAAAAACATTCTCAAAAAAGTAAATATAGTATACTTATATGTTCCATATCTCATGTGTAGATCAAAACACACCGTTTTCGGCATTGTACCCCTTACTTCTCCTATCCAATGTACTCGCTTCAGTCCCATTTATAAAGTATATTCTAAAAGATCTATTTGATCTTATTTATAAGTTAAGATGCAGTTTTTAGGTAATATTTAAAAAGAAATGTGACATTACTTTTTGAATTTTTTATAAAGAGAATGACAGTTAGGTCACAAAAAACAGTAAATTAATACCAGTTTAGTCCCTGGTAAATTTTTTTACAAAATAAATTATAAATATTAATTTAAATAGTTACAAATAGAAATTTATGTTACAATCTAAAAGTTAAATTTAATATTTAAATATTTATCTGTAATTGAAACTCCTAGCTTTATAATAATTTGGAATTGATATTTTCAACTTACTTTTTAAAAAAAAAATTTGTCAAGAACATAACTGGTATTAACTCACTGTTTGAGACTTAACTGTCATTCTCCTTTTTTTACATAGGAGCATTTTAAAAATTTTATATACTTTTATTTCATTTAATTTTTTACATTGATATTTGGCAGATTGGTGGAGTAGTAACTTATAAAAGGCTCAGAAGGGAGTATTGACAAACCTGACACACTTACATCAAATTCATTAAAATATTGTCAAATAATATATTTGCATCAGAATCAATTTTAATAAATTTTTGAGAATCAATTTTCATTGATCAATTTCATTACTGAAATTATTTCTTAAAGAAAGGGCAATCGCAGACATGTTTGGGATCCCCGGAACGCCAACAACATGTGCTGGAATTTTCATGAATCAGCTTTGAATCACATATCTCGTAACTTGGAGTCACACCATCATAAAAAATACTCAAACTCTACCGAAATTATCATTCTCAAGCCTCCGACTTGGTCTTGGATCGGACACCAGTTCCTGCCACGCTCCACCCGTGTATTTGAATTAAATAAAGCAAATATCTCTCTCTTCTTATATAAATACTTGTGATATTATTATAAAATACGTGCAAATTGGATAATAATTTCCTGTTTCTGAACTTGCATCCATTAATTGCTCTCAATCATCCATCCATACTTCTCTCCAACACACTTCTTGAATCACCAACGTTCCATCAAAAGTAAATGCTTCTTTTATTATTATTTTTAACAAATTTTACCCAAAAAAAAAAAAATTCCTAAAACTATTAAAATTCTGTTTAAAAATTTAATAAACTTTTAATTTTGGGGCTATTAAATATCTATGTTTTAATTAATAATATACTTTTTTCTCACCAATTTTAATAGAAGATAAAAGAAAAATTGCAATAAAAAATTAATAATATACATTTTATAATTATGACAAAAATTTTAAGTCCTTTTTTGTAATTTTTTGGGTCATTGTCTATAATTTTTAAGTCCTTAGGCATGATTTTTTTTATCCTTTTTGTAATTTTTAAGATCATTTTTTGTCATTTTTCAATTAACTAACAGTTTAAAGTTTACTTTTGTTAACAACAGGAGTGGATTGTACCGTTTTCAAAAGTTAAATGAATAATTTAGATAATAAACAAGTTCAAATGCATGGTGTTACTCATAAAGTTTTAAGATAATTTGCTGATTTACCTAAAAATCAATTCAAAAGAAATCTATTTCTATTGTTTGCTGATACAATAGTTTTTTTTTTTTTTTCAAAAATGTTCCTAACTTGTTTTCAAAATGTAGAGGTTTTAATATTTTTAATTAAACATTATTATGGGATCTAAAGAGATTATGTAATTTTATGTACATAAATTATGTCAATTCATACATATTAGTTCAAAGAAGAAATAAACAACAATTTTTTAAATTTCTCAAACAAAAAATATATTATATTGATATTAACTTGTAAATCCCAAAGAGAGGGATGCAAACAACGATGGTGTGGGATTTGAGTGCGCACACAAAACATATTATAATATTACCGTTTAAGATTTAGAAAAATCATAGAACCTTATTTTTGTCATCGATTTCATTCAGTCTCATAACCGTGAGCAATATGCTTTTCTTCTCTCCTCTCATCACTAGTCACGGTAACAAAGACATGCTCGCGAAGAAGCCGAAGGAGAGCCCCCCCGCCTCTCTCTCTCCCCTTCCTTCGTGGGCAGCTTCTTCCTTCTCTCTACACTTTTCCTCCCCTAACCCTAATTTCCATCTCTTTCATAGCTCCAAAACTCCAACAATTCTCGTTCTCCTCCCTCCGAGAGAAATCGTTTGCCGTACATGGCGACCGGAGAGATTTTCTTGAGACTAGCTTCGCTACTGATGTCGGGGATTCCAGATCTGTGACCATGTTTGAGCCTGAGGTCCTGTAGCAACGGAGGCTGAGCGTCAAAGGTGCGTGGTTACCGGTCCTCGATTTAGTATCTCCGAAGCCGGGCTTTTGTTTCTGTATATATGTATACAAGAAACTGTGTATCACACGACTAGATAATATAGATCCCTTCAAAACATTT
>NW_026555338.1:22300448-22357757 GCF_029017545.1 Prosopis cineraria
TTAATTTCCCCATTTTTTTTTTTGCTAGAACAAGTGGATCAGACATAAGAATATTTCGGGAGAAAATTCAAGAAAGAGCACGAGAAAATCACAACAAAGGGCATACAAAATTTACCAAAAAGAGAACAAAATTTTTTTTATAATTTAAAACCAGACTTTTACTAGAAAAAATTTGAACTCTGAATTCTTGAAAAAATTTCTAGTATAATTCCTATAAACTACCCAATTCTACTTATTATAAACTTTATTTAAATAATACATTCATTATGAGAAATTTTATTCATTTAAAATTTAAGGTTCTTACATTGGGAGTCTCAAGAAAGTGCTAATATCTTGTAGGAAGACTTGGCTGTGAAGGTAAGGAAGGTTGCAAAGAAATTTTGGGAGAATTAAGAGGTTTTTGCTTCGAGAGATAAGGAGTCTTAGTGGTAGAATAATAACGTACAGGACAAAATCAAGTATAAGAGGAGTGTTTCAAAGCCATCCATTTGTGCAATAATGATGAAAATTGGGAAAGGTATTGTATGGCTAAAAGAGAAACTAAGAGGGCTATGAGTGAAATGCATTCTAAAGTATTTGAAGAGTTTTATAATGGTCTTGGGACAAAGGATGAAGAACAAAAAATTTATAAGATTGCTAAGAGTAAGAAAAGAAATCAAGAAATTTGGAACAAGTAAAGTGTATAAAGGATAAAGAAGGAAATGTTTTCATCACAGATAATGATATTAAAGATAGATGGGAACTTTTTTAAAGCTTTTCAATGATGATGGGGGTTGGTCAATTAACTTGGAAGATTTAGTAACTTTTAAAAGAGAGCAAAATTTGTCATTTTATTATACAATACAAGCTTGAGAAGTGAGAGAAGCTCTTAAAATAATGGCAAATGGTAGAGCCAATGGACCTGATTGTATCCTTATTGAAATGTGGAAATGTTTGGGTGAAGGAGGAGTATGGTGGTTAACTAAGTTATTTAATGAGATCATAAAATCTAAGAGAATGCCAGATGATTGAAGGAGAAGCACCTTAATTCCTATTTATAAAAACAAAGAAGATATTCAGAATTATGCTAACTATAGAGGGATTAAACTTATAAGTCATACTATGAAATTATGAGAAAGAGTGATTGAGCATAGGTTAAGATTGAAAATTAGTATTTTGGAGAATCAATTTGATTTCATGCCAGGGAGAGTGACTACAGAAGCGATTTATCTACTAAGAGGATTACTGAAAAAATATCGATGTAAAGGAAAAGATTTTACATATGATTTTCATTAAATTGGAAAAATCTTATAATTATGTACACCGAGGGAAGTACTTTGGAAGGCATTGAAAAGAAAGGTGTCTAGGTTGCCTAAATCCGAGCTATACATGACATGTATAAGAGGGCAACAATTAGTATAAGAACACTTAGTGGTGAAAACAAAAAATTTTTTTATGAAGATTGGATTGCATCAAGGATCATCTTTGAGCCCCTATTTGTTTAATCTAGTCTTAGATGTTTTGATTGAGCTTCAAGAGGAAATTCCTAAATGCATGCTTTTTGTAGATGATATAGTTCTTATTGCAAAGATAAGAGAGAGATAAATTTTAAACTTGAGTTATAGAGGAAGACATTGGAGTCAAGTTCTGCCTAAGTAGGAGTAAACAGAATATTTACATTGTAATTTTGATAAAGGGTTAATGAGTAGTAACTTGAAAGTGAAATTAGGTGATCAAACCATACCTTAAATGAAAAAGTTTAGATATTTAGGAGCGATTATTCAACAAAAAGGGAAATTGATGGAGATATTACATAGAATATAAGCAGGGTGATTTAATTGAAGAAAGGCTAAAGGAGTTATCTACAATTGTAAGGTACCTAATAAGCTTAAAGGAAAGTTTTATCAAACTGCTATAAGACCAATAATTTTAAATGGTAGTAAATGTTGAGCTTTGACGGGATAGCAAGAGCATAAAGTTGGAGTAGTAGAGATGAGAATGTTGAGATGGATGTGTGGATATGCACGTAAAGACAATTTGAAATGAGCGAATATGGGAAAAAAGTGAGTGTGGCACCTATTGAAGAAAAAATAGTAGAAAATCATTTGAGGTGGTTTGGAGATATAAAAAGAAAACCATGGGAGGCACTTGTGAGGGGAGTGGAATAGATGACTTTGAACCCTATCAAGAAGGTAGAGAAAAATCGAAGAGAACACTTTTGGAGGTTATTGAGTGAGACCTTTTAATTAACAATATTCCTAAAACTTAATAAATGATAGAACATAATGGCGTCATATAATCCATGTAGCTGACGTCACTTAGTGAGATGAGGCTTCTTGTTGTTGTTGTTGGTTGTTGTGTGTTGTTGTTGTTGTGTGTTGTTGTTGTTGTTGTTGTTGTTGTATTATTATTATATTATTATTATTATTATTATTATTATTATATTAAACTCTTATTTCAAAAATTTTCAATGAAAATATCTCTTATATCTTTTTGAAGTGAGAATATTATTTTAATCAATTTATGTATGTATTTTTAAAAATTACTAGACAAATACATTTACACGATAAAAACTTAAAATATAAATTAAAAAGTAAAAAACATACATGCATGAACTTTTTTGGGTAATTTGAATTATTTTTAGACAATATATATTTAAATAGGGGTATTTTGGCCAAATATATGTAATTTAATGTTCAATTAATGGTTGTGTGAATAAAAATAGAATATTAAAATAGAATAGGTGTTTATGTTTTGTAACTATCCATACTAAAAAAGTTCATATAGGTTTTAAAAATAGAAGGGGGTAACTGTAATAAAAATAAAATAGAAGGGACATGTAATGACCCAAAAATATAAGTTAAATGATTTTCTTTCCTTACTAAGATTTTATTTAATTATTTTAGTTTATAGCACATGAGGAGTATTGGCTTAGTAAAATTTTATACTGATAACTTATATAGAGATGGAGTGCAAAACGTTCATAGGCCAATGTTAGTTTTATTTTACTTTATATGGAGGAAGCATTAAAGTGCTCTTACTCCTAGTTCAAAAAAAAAATTTAAAAGTACAACATCAATAATAAAAATTTAGTTGGGTTTGTTTTGTAATTTTTTTAAAAATTTTGGTTTTGTTTTGTAGTTTTCCCATGGATTTTTTTATTCAAATTCTTCAACCTCTTAGTCGGTGATAGGCACAGAAAGAGCGAGATGGCTCGCGATTCTTCCTCTGTTTTTTTTATCTTTTCCTTTCCTGCTGCACTTTCATAAAACCTCACCGTTAGTGTGCTCGTTTCTTCACCGCCGACAACTCTCCATCCTTTCCTCTTCTGTTCACTCATTTCTGTTGCGTGGAGTTGCTACATATTTTTCCTCGTTTCAACTATGTTTTGTGGATGACAGACTTTCATGCGTGCGTGCTCATCTCTGTTCTTTTCTTTTCCTCAACAGTTAGACGTCCGTATGTGCATGCATAGGAAGTAAGTGGTTTCAGATCTCCTAGCTTCACCGTCAGTCTTCGAGCTTTGTTGTTAAATTTCACAGCTGAAAGGTTGAATCTTCTTCCCTGTTTCTGCTGTGTGTCATGGCTGTGCATGTTTAGTTTCTAATTATTCTTCCTCCTCTGTAGCTAGCATCGTGTGTGTGTGTGGGGAAATTAAGGACATTATTAAAATTAAAGTACAATGTTAAGAGAGGCAGATTTTAGAAGTCATGAGAATCTCTCAAGTGTGTGATTGCGTCCCAATTAATTTATTTTTTTTCAAAATATTATATTTTTATAGAATATTTTAATAACAACTTTGTCAAGTATGAGATGTTTTAAAATTTAAATTTCTTTATCTTGCGAATTTATTTTATTAGCTTTGGTAATTTTGTTTTCTTTTTATAAATGCAAGCACTTTACGTTCCCTGAATTTTGATTACACATATTCATATTTAATATACATATTTGATGTTATGATTTGATCTTGTTATCAACCACTATATTTAAAAATTCTAGCATTCCACTAAATTTTATGAAAGGAATTGGAACTAATCTTTTGAGTGAAAGTTTGCAAGTATTTATTATGTAACGATAATTGATCTTACAGTTAGAAAATGATTATTCATTGTGATTCATGCGTGGGAAAGTATTGAAGATACTATTTCATAATGATTGTATTGAAAAGAGCAAAAAGGTTTATTTTTATAACCCATGCATGCTTGTTTTAAATTGGGGGACTGGTTTTAGAACGCTGATTGCTAACGGCAGTTCCGTTAGCCTTTGACGCGCCATGGTACACCTAGCTAGTAGGGTGCTTATAGGAGGTGCTAACCCAGTGCGTAGGCCAATGCATGTGGAATTGAGGGATAGATATTCGTGAGCATCGTACTCACACTTATTTCATAGGTTTTGTACCTGCGCTTGTTTCGTGACTTCTAGCCACACTTGAATTATTTTGTGGCTTTTAGTCGCGCTTGTTGTTTATTTACCCTTGTGGACTATGTGTCCACGCTTGTTGGTTAGTTACTCTCGTGGACTGTGTGTCCATGCTTGTCAATCGTTCTGATCAAGTCCCGTTAAAGAAAGAGTTTTCAAACTTATTTTCTTTAAATTGGATTTTGAAAAAAAAAACAAAAACAAAGAAGAAGAAGAAGAAGAAGCAAACTTCTCTTTTTATTACGTATTGATTTTATATTGAGCAATATATACATATATCTCCAAGATGTTTAAACATGCATAGAAATTTAAAAGAAGGAAAGAAAAAAATTGAACCTCTTATAATTCTATTTGAATTTATATATTTATGGTTTATAGATTTATCTAGTCTTTGATGTTTGACTTATTGATTTGCCTTTTATTAATTCTTTGAACTACAAATTGAGACGTTACTCACCAAAAATTTTTTGGTCTCAGATATTGTAGCTGACCCTGCTCCTTCTGCAAATCATTGAGGGGTCTTATTGCTTTTTGGAAAGAAGTGCATTGTAAATATCCTTGTTGCTAAAATTATTTACTGTATTTGGTAATCATAAATTAAAGCTTCACATACACCATAGTTAGGTCAAATTTTTATTTGGTTAGTAGATAGCTTGCTATTATGGAGCTAGTCTCTCTTACTAGTTTGGTTAACAGGTTTTATTATTTGAAAATTTTGGGTGGTCTAAATTATAGGGGAGACTATGCCAAAATTTCTACAAAACATTTAAAAGTTCACAAACTTTATTATTGTATATAACTTATATATTGATAGCTTAGCTAAATTTCGAACCAATTAAGGCTTATGGAATATGAGTTCATCTCATATTTCATGCCGGTCATACCTTTGATATCGGGGTGTGACAGGACATTAAAGTATTTAACTCTACATTTAAAGCTTGTGAGAAGGAGGCAGTTTTTCTTTACATCGATGTCATGACTATTGATAAGAGCTAGCTAGGGTTGAAGCATGTGTCATGTTTGTTTGTACCTGTCTTTGATAGTTTGGTGTAAACAATTATGAATTTTCCATAGTTTACTTTACACTAGTTTTTTTTTTTTTTTACCATTTGTAATATTCTACTTCTGTATAATTAACATTATTGACAATGGCTAAATATCCCCACTATCTATAGGATATGGAGAATGTGTTCATTGCAGGTTATTCTTCTAAAAAAGATTTTCCTGTAAAATTTATCGTAAATGATGGATGCCACCTATCTTTTTTTAGAAAAAAACTACTCTTTTTTACTTTACCAGTTTAATTCTAAATTTAAATGTCGGTTCGCAATTAAGTTTTCTGTCTATAATTATTTAAATTAACATTTCCAGCTAACTTTTCAAAAATTTTATGAAGACTTAACTATCATTAATTTTCTTCATTCTCCCAAACTAAAAAGCTACGTTGGGGATTATGTTGTTTTTTATTTTTTTAAACCTAAATCAGTTGCTAGAGGTGGGAATAGACTATGCTCCTATCAGAGGCATACGCACTGGCCAATTTTAGACTCAACCTACCCTATTTACTAAATAAGTTTAGGTTAAGTTCAAGCTTTTAATTAGACCTATTTAGTTAAATAAGCCAAACCTAGATTTTCAAAGCTTGGCCTATGAGCCCAACAAGTCGACCTATTTAAGATAAATTTATACTAATATTTTTAATATATATTTGAAACATTTAAAACTAAAATGCTAGCTTATTCAAAAGGCTTGTTTTTAAATAGGTTTTCAGGCTATGCTTTAGGTAGGCTCAAGCGTGAGCCGTGAGAAAAGTCTTATACAGGTTTCAAGTTATGCTCAGGTTTCTGATTTATCATACAGGCTAAAATTTATTTGGCCAAAGTTTAGCTCAACTTAACCTATTTCCACTTACGGTTGCCCTTTTTTTAATAAAAAGATAAATTAATAAAAAGAAATTAGTTTATAATACATAAGTTTGCAATAATTCTAAAGGGAGTGGGGGATTGAATAGTTTGAAGTCGTGAGAAACATTAAATGAAATCGGTTGCCTTTTTTTAAAAAAAAAAAAAATAAAGGGCGAGCCACTAACTACGAAGCATGCCACTTTTGTATTTTATTTTGAGAAAGCCATTTCGTTCCTACAGTTTCTTTCAGATTTTAATTTAGTATCTCTTTTTTAAATTCTTATTCCCTCCTTTTAATTTTCTCTGTTAAATTAGGACCAACGGAGGAGAGAACAACGTTGAGAAAAAATTGATGATGCTTGTGATCTTGATGGCAGCGTTCTCCTTCTGTTGCCAGTGAAGAAGTTATTAACGACAATGATGTGAGAGCTAATGAAACTCGCGCAGCTAATGATAACAATGCAGAGCAAGGTAATTGTCAAACTTCTGGTTGGCGAAGGTCTTGGTGACAGCCATTGTTTGCTTGTGTAACTAATCTCTCCAGCTCGCACCGTCGTTATCTTTTTTACCCACTATGTTCAATATCTTTTTTTTTTGGTAATTTTTCACAGAAAAAAAATATCATAAAATTGTGTAGCAATTTTTTTTTTGGTAATTCAATATCTTTGTTTTTAACGGAAGTCTTTAAAAATGCAAAGCAACACCATTTTAATTTCATTAGTCTCCGCACATCCTCCCTCTCTCTCTCGGACGGGAAACCCAAGGCCACAAGATACAGTAGGTTTTCGGATTTTATTAATTATATTTGGAAAATGATGAAGAATAACCGAGTTAATACAAGATACAGAGAGTCTGACGACTAGAGAATCCAGATCCCTTCAAAACATTTTGTTTCTGCAGCTTTGGGACATATATAGTTAGTGAACTTCCATTCCATTGGACCCAAGATGTAGGTAGGAATGGTAGTTCAAGCATTTGAATTAACACGCTGTAAGAAAGGTGTTTCAAGGCTTCGTTTGATTCTATTTTTGATAAAACACGAACCAAATCAAACCGATTGGTTTGGATGAAAATGAGGCTTGAGCAATTTTTTTTTAAGATTGGTTTAATTTGGTTTTTAATGGATTTGGTTTACGTTTAGGTAACATTTCGATTATATATATATATATAGCTAGAGTCTAATTAAGCATAATTTTCTCTCTCTTCATCCAACTTTAGTACCCAATCGTGCTTTTACTTGAGGTTTTAAATGGAGTTTTCTTTTAATTCCTTTAGGGGGTGTGATTGCCTATGCTTCAACATTTTGGAGGGTTTGCCTTTAGTTAGAGAATCAGCTGCTAATGTTTTTTTTTTTTTAATTTCCTTGTGGTTTGAGAATGATGGATCACAAGGATAGCTTTCAGTGGCACCATCTTCATTTGTTTGTGTTTTTAAGCGCTGATTCTTTAACTAGTAGCTCTCATTCCATCATGGCAGATTTTGATCGTACAGGGATTGGCTGAGTCTTGCTTTCCTCTCTGGTTTTGTTGTTACTATTCTGTTCTATGTTCTTTTTTCTGCTTCTTGTTGTACATTTTGATTTTTTTTTTTTTGAGCTTATGGGTTAGTTTGTACTTCGAGGTTTTTTCAAGAGCTTGGGGGTCAGAACTATTCTTCCATCATTTTCTTTTTTTTTTTTTTAATATCAGGTCGTCACTGTATCTCCGCACCATGAAGTTAGATTCTTGAGATTGCTTGGCTTGCAAACTCACATATACATGATCATCTGCTTCTCTTATTTCCATAATTTTCTTTGAGATCAGAAGAAGGTAAATGAAAATGCTCTAAACTAAGGTCATAACTGTAGACTTCTTTGGTTGCTAAGAATGGAATGAATAAAAAAACTAAAACAAAAAAATTTATTTTAGTTTGGTAAATTGTTTATAATTGATCTTGGCATCATCTATCCATGAAAAAGAAAAAACGCAATATTGGGAATAAAATTCACAAATCATGGCTTTCAATTCATAAATTAATCCTCCCTTTCATAAATAATATGACTGACATATCTCCCACACACATTTTAATCACTTTATTTTTATTTCTTTAATTTATTTTATAATCCCCATTTTTTCCAACAACCAAACAGTGTCTAAGGGTTGAAAGAAAGGGAAAGTAGTGGTAAGAGTCAACGTTGAATGCGCTAGTGATCTAATATAACATTATGTAGTGGTAAGAGTGGTTGTCTAGCACTTGGTTGGAAGCTGCCACGTCGTATATTGCCATTTATTCTGTAAATTTTGTTCAGCAGCTTAAGGAATCCACTTAGAAGTAACAGAATAACGAAAACGGACCACCATGGAAGTTGCAGAATCAAACATATCAAAAAGGCAACAGCCAGAGAGCCAAACGCTGACACAATCACTTCAAATCGAGAAGTAGCGAAACCAAGGAACATGAACTTGGCTGCTACAGTGAAGTAATATGCTACGGACCATACAACAGAAGCTGTGAAGATTACAGGATGAAGCTCGAATGGTGGAGGAATATTGGCGGCTGAACTTTGTATTTGAAGGAAGCTGAGTAGAACAGGAATTAAGGGAGCGAAGATTAAGTTGGAGGAAAAGGTTTCATGAGAGAAATTGAAGTTATTAACGTTGAAGAACACAATAGAAGGATCTCGTCTTCTTGAGTAGAAGCTGTTGTGGCTTTGGCGATTCCTGTTAGAAGTTGGCTCCCTTTGCTGTTAAGAAAAAAAGATGAAGGGAGAATGATAATACAGACCGAAAACTTAGAATTTATGGCACTTAAGTCCTCAACAATTTTTTTTTTTAAAAAAATTAGTTATCAATATTAATTTAAATACTTGCAAGCATAAATCCCAATTGCAAACTTAGAGTTATATTTAAAATTTAAACGTCTTATTTAATGTTAGAACTCCTGAATTTATAGCTACTTGAATCAATATTTACAATTAATTTTTTTAAAAAATTTTTGTTGAAAACTTAATTATCATAAATTTATTGTTTTGGGACTTTAATGTCATTTTCCCAAGATAAAATCAAAGGTCATCCGGTGCCCTTTTTTGAGGTAAAGCACTACTCAAGAAGCACACCTCTTTTTTATTTTGTTTTAATTTAATGAACTATATTACTCTTTCATTTTTAAAAAATATATAAAATTTATCTGAAATTAAAAGGGGTGTGTGTGTATACATACATACATATATATATATATATATATATATTGGCCATCAATACACACACATACTCCACTCTTTCAATTCTAGAAAATCTATTTTACGATTTAATCTGTACAATTTTTATTCGCCCATTATTTCTCATTATTAAATTTTTACACCAAAATATCACTATTTAACATAAATGTTTAATAATTATTTGAACAATTTCATAAGTCAAAATTAAACTGATTTAATTCATCAGTCAAATTGGAAAAATTGTATATTTTTTAAAATAGAGGCAACCTTTATGATGTTTTTAAAATTAAACACTTTCCTTCTATTTAAAATTATTTTTCACTGGCCGGATATATTACTCAGGCTGAGAGACTAAAATCAGGCAACAAATATATAGGAAGGAGAGGAATCGTCTGGCTACGCCAAGAGAGACCAAAAACAAGAGACAACAAATATATATATATATATATATATATATATGAACGGATAGAATATTGTATTTATATATTCACCCAAAAATATTGTCGACTATTTTTTTATTATAATTATTTTTCATGAAAGTTTATATGAGCGTTAATTTCAATACATTTCATGTATTCAAAGTTTTTCAATCATAGAAAATACTGTTGCTAAACAAAAAAGGTATTTAAATGTATGACACATATCTATATACAACTTAACATTTAATTTAATTTGAATTATATAAATTAGACATAAGTAATTCAATTTTCCTAGATTAAAAACATTAAAGTAAAAAAATAATAAAATTTAAACTATTGAAATTTAATAACGTCTTTTAGACAACTTTTTTTAATAGAAAGTTGAAATGGGCTCAAGGACTCGGAGAATTTAGCTATCCTTCACCTCTCTCTTCCCCAACTTTTTATCTTAATCATTGAATTAAATTTGAACACTTCCATTGTAATATTTTATAAAATCAGGTAAAAAGCAAATTGGCCCTCAAATAATAGCTTCAAAAAAATGCATGGGATCTAAACTCATTTTAATACAATATTTTCCTTCAATTTTTAAAAACAAAACAATATAACCGCCATTATTAACAAAAAGATAACTTTGACTATTAACAGAAAAGAATATCAAAATTTATAAGAAAACACCAATAAAATTTATAGGTCTTTTCTTCAATTTTTGGGTCAATGTCCACAATTTTTTACAATTTTTGAATTTCTTTTTTATTATTTTTTGATCAATTAATGATTAAAGTTAACTTTTATTAATGATAGAGATCAAATTACACTATTTTCAAAAGTTTAAGGAAAATATTATACCTAAAATGAGTTTAGAGTTTTAGACAATCTCCTAAACCTATAATTTAGGGGCCACTTTACCATTTAATCCTGTAAAATTAATATAAAAATATTAAATTACAGAGAATAAGTAATTCAAAGAAATGAAAAATATTGTGAAAAAATTTTACCCCCTAACTCAACTCTCCAATGTCTAAAAAGAAAGACACATACCAAGCAGCACATAGAAATGTGCTGTGAAATTATACTAGTAAGAGAAACACATTTTAAACACATGAATAATGTATTAGATATGATGGATGGAAAACGAGGGAGATCAGATGAGCAAAATGGGTATCTAACCAGAAGCAGCAAAGTTGGCCATGGATGGCCATTGTTTGGTTGCGCAGCTAACCTCCGGCGACGGCTCAGACTGTACTCATTATCATTCTCATCAGTATCACCCTCCGACGACGATGATGACAGCAACCATGAACTGAGCAGCTTGTTCACCATTGAGCTCAATATCTTCATCACAAACACCGTTAGACTTTTCACCTTCAATCCTACCATTGGTGCTTTTATTTTCTCATGCATGAACTGATGAACCTAACTGGTATGTGCACTGTGGTTTGGGGTTTGGTTATCTGCTTTTATATATATATATATATATATATATTCACTCTGGACTGTGTCGACCCAGACTCGGAGGATGTCATATCATGGAACATGGTTAATGACGCAGATGACTGATTGTCATTGATCGAGGACGTGACCACATTGTTTGTAATCGGATGAGTCTTGTCTTTGTATTTTCGGCCAAAGACAATCAACGCAATTCCACGTGAAAGTCACTACAAAGAAAGACGAGGATAGAGAAAATACGAGAAATTCTTTTTTTAATAATAATACGCCCCATGTTGAAGGAGCCACGATTCTTAAGGTGCATTTGGATTAAGCAAGTTACGTTTTTGGTTTCATAGGGGACACCCACGCATCACGGCAGTCTCATGGCGTTGGTAGTGCGACTCTATCTCTATCTGGGTCCAGATTCTCACAGTGGCTGTCTCTCTTAGTGCCCCTCAGCGACACTCCCATTCACACCATTCAATTCACACCGTTCAATTCATTCAGTGTACGAGATCTTGCCACGTCATCTCAAGTTGTAGGAGCCAAAATCTTCGCGGCCTATTGATATGGTCAAACTATTTACAATTAAATTTTATTAAAATATTTAAATAAATCAATAAGCTTGCAGGGATCTGCAGTTTGAGCTATTTAAATTTTAACCTGACTTATTTAACAAAAAGATGTTTAAAAAAAATTTGCAGAGTAATTTTTTAGAATAAACTTTCAAAGCAAAAATTGAAAAAATTCTGTTTGAATTATTATTATGAAAAACTTAAATATAATATAATAAATGGTGAAAGAATTAACCTTTTCAAATTTAATTATTTCAACATGGAATGATCTGGCAATGCAAGAGATACGTATGATTGACTGGTTGAGAGTGCCACACTGAGGGACGTTTAGAGAGAGTCCACTACTTAAAAATAGTCTCTATATAGCAATTATTTTTGCTAATGTATAATTATTTTTAACTGATATATACTTTGATGCTATATAGTTTATAAGAAATTATATATCAATTTTTAACTACTATATAATTGACGTTTATGTAACAGTTATTTACAAATAACTATTATATAATTTGTTTCAATTATTAGTCCCATGAACATTTCAATAAACTATATAACGGTTTTTTTTTTCAAAATAACCATTATATATTTACTTAGTATATAACTGGTTATTTCACATAATCGTTATACATTTAAGGCCAGTTTCGGTAATTTTTTACAAGTTGTCTCTAGCCAACTGTATAGCGATAATATATATATCATATAACCGTTATATATTTTTAAATAAATGCTATATAATTTATTCATTTTAAAAAACTATATATGGGGTTGGATTATCCGGCAGCCACCTACAACAACAAAGAACACTTTATTCCAACAAGTATGCATTGATCAATATTTCAAAATCCAACTTTGTTTCCCTATGATAACCTCTAAAATCTATTGGCAAGTACTTCAAAATTGTCAAAAAATGCCTATACAATAAAGTAAGTAAGTTACATTGTTTGGGACTCTTCTGATCAAAACAAAAAATTAAGTTAGTTATGATAAACTACTAAATGTGATGAAATAAATTTAGTACTAGAAGGCAAAGTTTTTTTTGCTTTGGAACATGTGGACAGCTCAACATGATAGTATGAAATTTTATATGAAAGACCACATAGAAATATTAATTTACACAAATGTAGAAAAATTAATTCCTTCAATATAATCGAGGTACAACATCATGCCTCTATATGGATTAAGCACAAACAGCATTCAATGACCCCTATCACAATGAGCACATATTAGCATGTGTTAGAAAAAAACCTTAATTAAAGAAAATTTAAATATGACTATTAAAAATGATTCACCCGTCACAAAATAGTGCAAAAATATTTAATTCTTCTCAATCGTATGCTGGCTTATATAACCAGTGATGCCAATTAGAATAATTAAATCAAGATAGAATCCATGCTTGAGTCACATGCTATCACATATTATGTAACATCCAAAAAATTATTCCCTTAATTAATTAAGCTAATAAAGGGTAAATATGTAAATTTAAGTATAAATGTGTTTGATGATAGTTAGAGATGACTATTAGGTTTGGCTTTAACTTTTGATTAGGTTCAAAAGTGAGTTAGATCACTTAGGGCTCAAATTGTAGAGAAAAAAAATTAGATTTTGGCCCATTGTATTATGCTACAGTATAAAAATTTATGCTGTAACATAATTTCTAAAATTATCTTTTTTTTAAATAAGAAAAAAGGGTCTAAAATAGGTGGAGAAGGCTAGAAACAGAGGGGGACGACAAAGAGTGTAATTGCTTTGTTATGGCATCAACTTTTAGGCATTTTAGAGGTGGTTAGAACTTGATTTCACTTAAGTATGCCTTTCTTATCTCTCTTTCTTCTCTATACACATTTTGGTAGTAAGAATTGAGGTTGGGAGATGATAATTTTTGAGCGTAGGGCTATGGGTTTGAATTCATTGGTCAATGGGACTAATGAGAGTTATTTGAGTTATCTAAGCCTAGATATAGTGGTTTTATACATCTACAAGAGTGGGCTTTCTATTATGGATGAAATTATATCCTAAAGTGCCATAAATAATAATGGTTGAGGTAGGTGGCTACCATTAATGTTGATTAAGGATTTTGTTAGTGTCAATTGGAACTAATGAGAGTTAGTAAACCTAATATGATGATTAAACTCAAGAGTTGAGAGTTTTGGGTGATTAAAATGTTTAAATTTGAGAATTGAAAGTGAGTAATTTGTAACATTGATGATGATTTTGGGTTGTTAGATAATATAATAGTGATTATTTAAGTTGTTGAGAGGAGTTAATAAACTCATTAGATGTGAGGTTGATCTTGTAATTGATAAATTTGATTATTAAAGTATGAAATTAGATGTTGTAAGTGGAGACCTTGATGATTATTAGTCATGGGTGTTAATATTAATTGTAAACTAATCACACGAAGCACTAGTGAGCTTGATTTTGGCTCAAAAAGTAAGTTGTGTTTGAGGAGATAACCTTTGACTTTTCAAAGGTTTGAGGTAACTAGGAAAAATTTAGCTTGTGCATTTGCTTGATTAATTGATTATATGTGAAAAGACTTATTTGAAAACCTTGATATATTGTAAAACCATATTTGATATATTTGATGCAAGTTGTGGCAATGTGATTATAAGTTTATATAATGTGATGAAATTGATGTGAATGACATTTGTGAGAAATATATATTATATATGGTTGTTTTTGTGAGTAGATATTAAAGTGTATAAGGTGCCTATGAAAAAAAAAGAAATTGTGAATTGAAACTTGTGTTGAGCATGATTATGTTCACGATATTGATAAGCATGATATGATGATATTGATATAAATAAAAGTTGCATGCTATTGGTGAGTATGAATTTGCATGTTGCATGTTGAAAATTTATGCATGGCATGATCATATAAGGTAAGAGTTCGCATATAGGAAAAGGAGTAAATGTTGTAAATTCATGTGATATTGACGGCTTACCATTGAAATTGGAAGCTAGCCAAACTATCAACCATTAGAATCAGGAGGCAATCATTGTCCCATTATTGTATAGGAACTGTCCCACTTGTTCTTCGAGGGACTTGAATTTAACTAGTCTCTACTAGCTCATGAGAATGCTAGACTAGAGATACAACACTCCATAGTTGTTAGTATTAGAAAAAATAGTGTCTCACAAGTGAGTGTAGTAGCCTTAGCTGAGTAGCTCCTCATGAATGGAAGGCTTGGGAAGTCTGAATTCATAGAAATAGCTCACTAAATAGCCATTAATTTCATGTCGGATGTATCAGTAGGGTATAAAATTGGTATTGCTCGTGCATATTATATCCCAACCATATGGTTGTTGTTATTGTGGTCTAGAATAATTTGATAAGAGCACATGATTGTTAATATTGTGATCTCATATGTATTTTGATGCATATCATTATATAACCACATGGTTGTTTATTTTTGTGGTCTTGCATGTTTCATAAAGGACATAGAGTTGTCAGTGTTGTTTATTTTAAAATGAGTCTAATTATATTTGGAAAAAAAAAGCCACTAAATAGTCTGTTGGGTTAAAAAAAAAATTAATCTTTTTAACGGTTACTTAAACTAACTGCTATGAAGTTTCAAAGACTATATAGCAATTGTTTTCAAACAATTAGTATAAAGACGTTGTCAAAAAATTTTTTTTTAAAAGGACTATTTAACAATTTTTCCTAATAACCGCTATGCCTTGTTTATATGATGGTTTTTAGAGTACTCATTATATAAAGAGTGTTATACATACGCTATTTTTTAGTAGTGGTCGTTGAGAGGATTTGAATGATTGAATCCATCTCTATCCAATCACGTTGTTGGCCACTGGGAGGATATGAAATTGGCTGTGTCTAGCGTTAGGCCATTAAGTTTACCACCTTAGGCCTCAAAAAATGTTTGCTTATATCGTATTTAACCTATTATTATTTTTCCTATTGAGAATTAATTTTGTCTGCATATTTTTCATTAAGAATTTTTTTTTAGCTTATACCTTATATGGAATATTATTGACAATACATCAATAACAGTTGCTACTGTTAAAAAAGTTTTTAAAATTAAAAATAAAATGTTAGAATTATTTGATTATAAATCTTAACATATGATTTGCAGTTCCAAAAACTAGAAAAGTGATATGAAACTAAATAAATGGCAATATATTAGGTTTTTTGAATAATTTCGTCTAAGATCTCAAAACTTCTTCACACTGTCCAGTCTGAATCCATCTCTATCCAGACACATCGTTGTCTTTGATTGACATAGTTTGACGTATCATGGTCATTTCAGTTGGATTCAGTTACGTTTTCGGTTTCATATGGGGCACCTAGAAGACCCGCGCATCACGGCAGTCGCATGGCGCAAGTCCTGCGACTCTATCTCTATTCTATCCAGTCATGATGTTGTCTTTGATAGTTTGATGGATCATTTCATTTCAGTTGGAAGTAGTTAATTTGAAAAACAATGACAATTTTTTATCCGTATCATTTCAAAAAACGTGGATGACACTGACAGTTTTGGGCCTTGTCGGTGATTGGTGAAGCCGTTATGTTCTCCGGATGCCGTCTCGTTTCATATTGCAGTATGAGTTTAAGGCCTTAGTGTGAAAAATCACGTTGTTAAACTATTTTTAATAATAAATAATAAGTGTGGGGGCCACACTACCAAATGGTTTCTTTGACAAAATCATGTTTGTTGATTTGTGTCCATACCATCTACATTGTTTCATACTTTATATATAGTTATTCAAGATGTCATAATCCATGTTATACTGTTTAGGGAACCACATTATTGAACAAGTTGTAAGCTCCAACTTAATTCTGTTGTAATAGAAGAAATTAGTTGTATATTATCTTAATTAGTTCGGTATTATGCTGATTAGATATTCTGGTGTACATGTATAAATACTCCTTGGTGTGGAGATCTTCAGATATCTAGAATATTCATCTTCCCGGTTTCAAAATTTCACTGCAAGTAACACGAGTCCAGATTCCACCTACCCTTCCTCATATTTTATCAGTATTATTGTCATTAATCAGGTTCATTTCTATGACAAGAGTTAGGAGAGCTATATTTGTAATCTTTGATGATGTTAGGTCCATTTAGGTATAAATCATAACATGACATATATTACAAATCAGGTGCTCAATCCATTCAAATAAGAAATACACATTGAATTTAAGACTCTTGACTTCTATTGCAAGTATGAAACTCCCTCCCGAATCTCTTATCAGTACAAGTATCAGTTGATTGGGAACTATATTTTCCTGTTTGCTAAGTCTCCCAAGTGCAGTGTATAGCTCATATAGTTTAACCTCCTGCAGAAGAGAATTAAATAGTCTTAAAAAATTTGACTGGTATAAATTCAGCATGAAATCCGTTTGCAGGTGTCAATTGTCTGCCAATGATCTGTTGTGGATAGTTTGTATTCAAAAGAAGGTTACACCACATTAAATGTTGTTTAGAAGGAAGTTTTTTGGAATTTAACTTCATAATAGTCAAAGAATGTAATCTCTGTTTTATTAATTACCTTCTTAATTGCAGGATTTTATGTAATGAATAATGAGGAATATTTCATTTAATTGTTTCACAGCATCTTATCATGGACATAGTCCATGCTAGTTTTATGAAACAATTAAACCTAAACCATTCATTTCTTATCTACTGGTGGAGATGAAATGATAAAAAGAAAAGTAGGAAAGAGAAAATAAGAGGATCTACTTCGGAACAAAATCTCACATACCATTCATTTAAAAATTGAAAGGAATTGAAATTAAATAGAGAGAGAGAAGAAAATATTGAAATAAGCTTATCTAATGAAATATTAACCTTAAAGAATTTTATATATTTGTTAGACCATTTGTTAACATGTTTAGTAAAAATTTACATCGGTTTGCTTCTTTGGTTAAGATTGCTACATTTTTCATAGTTGATGGATTTCTTTGTACCATATCAAAGTATAAGATATGTAAGATTGCCTAAATTCTCCACAGGACTTAACTATAATGCCATGTATTGCCATGTTAAATAAGAATTAACCATCTTGATTACCTTACCATGGTAAGAAAAAATTAACTGCAATTAAAGAAAAATAATCATAGTATAAAGGAAAAGACTTGGTTTGAAGGTCCACAATGGCTATTTAAAATCAAACCTATAATTTGAAGATAAAAACAAGTATTTTTATAAATTGGTTCAAGGGTTAAATTGGTCAAGACATTGGTTTGACAGTTTATTAGTTCAATCAAGCAAGTTGATTTGAATTATTACATCATGTCTTTTTTTAAAAAGAATGGCATCCCAACATCAACAGAAACAGTAATTTGTTGCTTGAAATAAAATATATATTGAAAACAAAAAATTGGGCCTTTGATCCTGGGTTTAAATTCCGAAAACAAATGGGCCGATAACAGGAAACAGAGAACCAAGAAACAAAGTGAAAAATAACTAACACAAAACAGTATACCGAGCCCAATATAACAAACAGAAAGTCATTCGTCCTACAAACCAACATTTTCTACAAGTCCATTAACTTTGATCAAATCGACTTTTACTGTGCTAGCTGACAAAAACTCTCCATAGTTTCATTTCAAAGCCCAAGCCACATGCTCATTTAATTCTTTAGTAAATTATTTTTATCCCCTGGGAGCAAATGTTTTGATCTGATGTTTCTCTGACGGGAAATGACCATTTTTTAAAATTACATTATTTTTATCATAAAAATAATTTAATTTCGATTGTTTATAATTATTTCGTTGTAAATATTTTCCTAACATTTTTAAATTTTATATTATTTATAATTTTTTAATAAAATCAGTTTCATGTAAAAATTTACATGTCACAGAACGTATGATGTTTTTTTATTAATTATACATTTAAAATTATTTTTAATTATATACCATTCAAATAATTTTCAGTTTATATATCCAAATATAAATTTGGGAGACTCTCACTCAAGGCCCCCATAGCATAAAATTTTACATTTATAATCCAATATTATTTGAAAACTTTTCGTATTCTCAAGGGCCTTAAATGAAAATATGTTTTAACAAAAAAAATGCATTTGCCCTTATACATTTTGGTGTCAATTACATAAAACTGTGTCGAGAATCTATAGATATTATGTTGTGCATTTATGGACATTCATTGTTTTTCTTTTATCCTATGCAACTTGCACATTTCAAATTAAAACATTTCTATTAGACCAATTATACATTATAAGATATTGTATTGAGAATGTATTGATATTGTGTTGTGCACTCATGGAGAGATAGAAGGCAAATGTGCCTTTTCTCATTAAAATATATTTCCATTTAAGGCCTTTGGACTTGTAGGGAGTTTTCAAATTGTATTGGATGTTAAATGTAAATATATGTGCTCAGGGGCTCTAAGTGAGATTCTTCCTATAAATTTTGCTACAATAAATTTTAAAATGACAAAAATTTGGGTAAGATGTAATTAATAAGATTTTTTTTCCAGAAATACTTACAATTAGCGGTGTAATTAACATCATTTTTTTGACTAGACTAGGTGTGTAACTGAATTATATGTAAAACGAAGGGATAGTAGCATGGAAGAGGAAACAGTAGGATAGTTGAAGTAGAAACGATCACTCCAGATTTTGGAGGACAAACATGCTAGGCCATTAGTGGGAGAATATCATAAATGTTTCAGTGAAGTAAGATATAACTAAATAAGCGAATTACTCAACAGATATCCTATGACATTCAGAAGCAGCTGGCTTGATTTGTGCCTGAACTGGCCACCATCTAGTATGTTTATGTCCGAGAAGGAAGACCTGTTTAGAATTAGGGATTCCTTAAATGCCGCTAACCACGTTCCTGGAGTAATGGCAGTAACTTTAATAAAATATTATATTTTTTAATGAAATTGAAATTAAAATAAAGAAAATATTAAATATTAAATAATTTTATTATGAATATTTTAGTTTATTTTAAATTTGATTTTATTTTGAGGATTTTACAGGTATAGTCCATAATACATGACCAAACCAAATAAACAACCTAACATGTATTACATTTTACTTTATGACCAATTTAGTATATTTGTTAATGATATATCATTGTATATCAATGATAAATTTCTTGTAAATTTTTAAATTTTCAATGATAAACCTTATGTATATCAATATGAACTGGCCATATTTCAAATTTTCAAAAATTTGGTCATATTTTTTTAGCACAAGATTTTTAAATGAAAATAATAAAATATATAGTCAAAAGTTATTGCCAAAAGTTAATTTTCACTAATTATCTTATTTTAAAAAGGGATTGACAATCTCTTACTTCTTTTTTTGTAAGGTTGCCCTTACTAATTGACAAATAACTTCAAAATCAAGGTAATCATGGAATAAACCTGAGAGAATTACCAAATTTGTAAAATTATATAAATGGAATCCCAAATTGTCAAACTTTCAAAACACTCTAATGTACTTTCATAAAAAAATCAAAGAAAAACATGAATATGAAAGCATGGTATACCAAATTATATCAAAGCATTTGCATTAAAGTTGGAAAAATAACATTTTCCAACAATACACAGAGATGCACCCCGGCATGCCATCAAATTATTAGATAAAGCAATTAAAAAAACTCCATAATCCAGAGCTGTTCATGCTATCAAATATGCCACCATCAAAGCATATACATTATGTGAAGCAAGTAAATACAAAAATCAAGAAAATTTAAAAAATCAAGATTCAAATTATTAAATCTATCATTTTTATATAAAAAATAAATGGAGAAACAAAGAAGCAAAACAATGGAGGAAGAGAAGATGAACCACTTGCATATACACAACATATATAGAAAGAAAACAACCAAAACTTAAGAAAATGATAATGGAGGGAGGCTAGGTAGAGAATCACCAATCTAATGTAGAGAAACTTGAAGAATATAAGATTCCGAGGAGGAAGACATATATGGAAGTAGTTGCATGGATATAAAATGCGAGAACAAAGTCACGGGATCAAACTCAGTTCTTGATTTACAACAAATGCACAGACAAAAGAAAAGTTTTTTCTTTTTAAGCGGGAAGTATATGAGAGTTTTTTTTGTTTTTGTGCTTGTCAAACTGAAAGCCAGAAAACGCTTAATTATCTGTGCTTCAACTGACCTTTACATGCTCGCTATTCACGGACGTGGAGGTTACACAAAAACCATTCCCTCCAATTAATCAAATTGAATAATAGGGATATTCATGTATAAAGGCCTGAATCATATTATACTTAAGGACCCAAACTCTTTCATACTCGCTATGAAGCCCCATGGGCATATATATTGGGCCAATCCATCAAGGGTGGATAACCCAACATAGAAGAATAAAAAGAAGAAGAAAACCCACTGATGAAAAATTGGAAAGGGACACAAGGAAGAGAGAGAAGAGAAGGGGAAAGAGAGAGAAAGAAGGGGGAGGAATATCAAAACTTTCAAAAACTCTTATTTAATAATGCTCAAAAGCTAAATACAAATAAAAAAAACTAATTCTATTTATAGAGCTCTTAAAATAATAAAAAGTTAAATTCAAATCTCAAATCCTAAATCTAAATATAATTTTAAAATAATGATATCTAAGATAACAATAAAATCAATAATAAATCCTTATTCTAATATATAAATATCCTTATTTAAATATTCCTAATAGATAATCTTAACATCTTAAACAAATCTTAATTATTCTAATTAACAATTATCCCATATTTCATCACCCATGGACTCCCGACGATCGAAAATCAACAAAAAGAGAGGAAACCACCACGATAGAGGACAGTGGAAAACGACTGGGGGGGATGCTGAAAAGTGCTTTTCAGGAACAATGAGAGAGTTTTCATGGTAAATGGAGAGGTTTCATGGGAGGAGGATAGACTTTGAAGTTTTTGAAGTTGTAACATCTGGCAAAGGAGGCAAGCGAAAGGTTTTTAAAATGGGTCTATTTATATTTAAAAAAACCACTAAATAGTCTGTTGGGTTAAAAAAAATAAAACAATTAATCTATTTAATGGTTACTTAAACTAACAGCTATACAGTCTCAAAGACTATATAACGATTGTTTTCAAACAATTATTACAAAGACTTTGTGAGTGTTATGCATACGCTATTTTTTTTAGTAGTGGTCGTTTAGAGGATTTGAATGATTGAATCCATCTCTATCCAATCACGTTGTTGGCCACTGGGAGGACATGAAATTGGCTGTGTCTAGCATCAGGCCATTAAGTTTGCCACCTTAGGCCGTAAAAAATGTTTGCTTATATCGTATTTAACCAATTATTATTTTTCCTATTGAGAATTAATGCTGTTTACATATTTTTCATTAAGAATTGGGTCAGTGAGTAACATAAATTCTAAAGTATTGTCTGAAAAGTACTTTCAACCTTGAACTCTTAAAATATGCAAACTAAATTCTGAACTTTTAAATTTGTAGAAAAATGAACCCTAACTATTAAAATTTTTAATGCCGTTACTAGTCACACGGGTACTGTTCACCATGGACTACAGTTAATGCTGATGTGTCATTGTGAATTAGCACCACATACTTTAAACTATTATGTTAGTACCATTCTAAACTTTGAACTATTATGTTAGTAGCATTTTAGACCCTGAATTTTGAAATTTTGAGCAAATTACCCCCATCATTTATGTATAGAACGTTGACTATTATATAGACCAAATTAGTCTCAACATGGTTTGCCGTAGTGAATGCATCGTTGGCCATGGTGAACAACCTATAATTTTGCAAAATGACAGTTTTTGTCCCTTTTTTTACAATATTTTTCAAATAATTAATATCTCATATTTTTATATACTTTATAAGTCTAACTTAGTATTATTTTTAATAATGTTTATTCATTTAATGGTGAAAACCTGGAATCCTATTTGAAAATAAGTTTAAATATTAGATAATTTTAATTAACCAATTAATTTAGATTTTAAATTCATTGATAAAATCATCGACTTTTGTATCTATCATCTGTAAAATCCTATGATACTTAAACTTCTTTTCAAATGGGATTCCAAATTTTCACCATGAAATAAATAAAATTTAGATAATTTTAATTAACCTATTAATTTGAGTTTTAAATTCGTTGATGAAATTATCAGCTTTCGTATCCATCATCTGTAAAATCCTATGGTACTTAAACTTCTTTTCAAATAGGATTCTAAATTTTCACCATTAAATAAATAAATATTATTCAAAATAAGATTAAATTAGTGTTACAGAGTATGTGAAAGCATGAGATACTAATCGTTTGAAAAATATTACAAAAAAAAGGGACAAAAAACATCATTTTATAAAATTATAGGTTATTCGTCACGGTCAATGATGCATTCATTGCAGCAAACCATGCTGAGGCTAATTTGGTCTATATAATAGTCAACATTCTATACATAAACTGTGAGATAATTTGCTCAAAATTTCAAAGTTTAGGGTATAAAACGCTATTAACATAATAGTTTAGGATTCAAAATGCTACTAACATAATAGTTCAGGGTCTATGGCACTAATTCACAATGTTACGTTAGCATTAACTGGGGCCCATGGTGGACAATACTCGCATGAACAGTAACGACGTTAAAAGTTTTAACGGCTAGGGTTCATTTTACTATGAATTTAAAAGTTCAAGGTTTATTTTGCACATTTTAATAGTTCAGGATTGAAAGCACTTTTTAGGCAATACTTCAGGATTTATTCTGCTCATTAACCCTTAAGAATTTATTTCTTGCTTATACCTTATATGGAATATTATTGATAATATATCAATAACAGTTGCTACCATTGAAAGAAGTTTTTGAAATTTAAAATAAAATGTTTGAATTATTTGATTATAAATTTTAATATATGATTTGCAGTTCAAAAAGCTAGAAAAGTTATATGAAACTAAACAAAAGACAATACATTAGGTTTTTCAAATAATCTCAAAACTTGTTCACACCGTCGAGTCTGAATCCATCTCTATCCAGACAAGTCGTTGTCTTTGATTGATATAGTTTGATATAGCATGGCCACTTCAGTTGGATTCATCAGTTACGTTTTTAGTTTCATATGGGCCACCCAGAAGACCCACGCATCACGGCAGTCGCATGGCGCAGGTCCTGCGACTCTATGTCTACTCTATCCAGTCATGTTGTTGTCTTTGATAGTTTGATGGATCATTTCATTTCAGTTGGAAGTAGTTAATTTGAAAAACAATGACAATTTTTTTATCCATATCATTTCAAAAAACGTGGATGACACTGACAGTTTTGTGCCTTGTCGGTGATTGGTGAAGCCGTTATGTTCTCCGGATGCCATATCGTTTCATATTGCAGTATGAGTTTAAGGCCTTGGGGTGAAAAATCATGTTGTTCAACTATTTTTAATAATAAATAATAAGTGTGGGGGCCACACTACTTCATGGTTTCTTTGACAAAATCATGTTTATTGATTTGTGTCAATACCATCTGCTTTGTTTAATACTTTATATATAGTTATTCAAGATGTCATAATCCATGTTATACTGCTAGGGAACCACATTCTTGAACAAGTTGTAAGCTCCAACTTAATTCTGTTATAATAGTAGAAATTAGTTGTATATTATCTTATAATTAGTTCGGTATTATGCTGATTAGATATTCTGGTGTACATGTATAAATACTCCTTGATGTGGAGATCTTCAGATATCCAGAATATTCATCTTCCCAGTTTCAAAATTTCACTGCAAGCAACACGAGGAAAAGAGTTAGGGATGTTAACGAGCTAGATATTCATTCCTAATATTATGTTGGGCCAATAATTTGCTCATCGTTTGGGTTAACTCGGGCGCAGCCCAGTTCCAAATGAGCTTGGGCTTTTTGGGCCAACAAATAAGATTGGTTTGACTTGATTGAATTATATGGGGGGAAAACTGATTGAACTTAGTAGGTTGTCTTTTTTTGTCGTATCTTTTGTTAAAATAAGCACTTTACTCTTTGTTTTTGAATTATTTTGGGTTCTGCAGAATAAATAAATACAAAAAAAATTCATTTGAAAAAAGAGAAGAAAAAGCAATACAGAATGTAAATGAAAAATATTTGCTTTTGGTTTTTAAGATTGATTTGATCAAAACACTCAACCTTATCTTCAATAATTTTACATTCACACGAGATTTAAAATAAATGGTATTTAAACCAATCATGGTTGTTCACCCCAAAAAATCCAATGGCTGAATTGAGTGAAGGGGGTTTAATTCTCCCTTAAAAAAAAAGTCAAATGTTCAAATCTTATGAATAAAAAATTCACATTAAATGAATTATCTCCAATTGGATTCAACAAAGCTCATTCCAAGTAATTGTATAAAAAATGAGCTATATTGTTATAACTTATAAATAACATATTTTGATAATTTTTTTATATTTTATATTACTAAAGTAATGAACAAATTTTATGAAGTTTGCATGTTTAAAGAAGGACAAGATGATATAATTTATTAAAAAAATGAAATTAAAAAAAATACCTAAAAGAAATCATAACAATTTGAGAAGATTAGGCGGGGTCGGGCGGCGGGGATTGATCCATATAATACCTTGTGACCGTCTCCTTCTCCTCCCTCCTAAATATACATATTACTCTTTATATGAGCGGTGTCGCACTGCTCACTACCTTCTCCCTAGCTATTTATTACTTGTTGTATATTTTTGATCAAAAATTTCAACTTCTCTTTCGTCATCTCCGTGTTGCCAGTTTTCATGAGTCTTATTTGTGTCTTTCATTGCATGTCTATCTTACTCCTAAGGTTTTACTCCCTCTCTTGCCTTTTCTAACACATTTTTCTTCGCTTGTTTCATTTTTTATCATATACTCCATCTGTTCTTGTCCTTTTACTGAAATTTAATGAGTGGCATGAAATCAAACTTAAGAGTAATTTACTATTTTTTTATATAAATTATTATGTTTTTGGAGCCATTAATGTGAGGCGAATTTGTTAAATTATGCCATATTTTATCAGTATTATTGTCATTTATCAGGTTCATTTCTATGACGAAATTAGGAGAGCTATATTTGTAATCTTTGAAGATGTTAGGTCCATTTAGGTATAAATCTGACATATATTACTAATCAGGTGCTCAATCCATTCAAATAAGAAATACCCACAATAAATTTAAAACACTTGACTTTGAGATTAAATGGGTGTTATTTCGATTGTTTTTGGTGGTAATTATGATCATAGAGAGCTTAAACTTAAAACCTTAGACTAAGTGAATGAATTTGTATGATGATTTGAGGTTGTAGAGGTTAAATAAGTGTATGTAAGTGTAATATATGATGATTAAATTTAAGGGTTTAGATAGATTTAATAGTGTTGGCTGAAAAAAAAATCATGACTATGATTTCAATATATATCACTTTCAAATATTCTAATGGATTTAACAATATTATATATATATATATATATATATTGGTCTTATTTTTGTTTTTCTTTCATTTTCATGACTTGAAAAAGTTCATCATCTTCAAATCAATTAGATGTATATTTTGATGTTGATGAATATATGCAATGACAAATATATTGTCCTTGAAATCACTAGTTGAGTGGAGTTTTTTCAAAATCCACTATTTTATACTAGTTTAAAACCATTTAATGTAATTTTTTTATAGATATATTAGTCATTAACTTTGTGATCTTACTCACATATAGGGCAATGAGAACATATCAATATTATTCTTGAAAGCATATACGCATATGAGTTCAAAGATCCTACATAGATTGAACCAAAAAAGGTGACTTATTTAGTTATTTCTTATCAATTATATAGGGCCATACACAAACAATAAAGACAAACTTGTGTCGCCTTTATGGAGAGTTTGTAAGTTTAGATAGTTCTAAACAATTTTAATAAGTTTGTTGGCTTTAGGCAAGTTTTGTAATACCTTGTGGTTGGTTAATTGTGACAATTTTAATTATTGTTGCGAATTTAAATAAATTATGTTGGATAGTTGATAGTTTTAGATATTTAAAATGGATTTTATTGTCTCGATGAAAATTTTATATGAATTGTATTGTCTGATTGGCTATTTTTATATACATGGATGGGATAGTGTATAGAAATATATATTATATATACATCACAATGATCCAAAAAATTTTCATTAAATAATTATCACAAAAAAAAATCTAAAATGAAAGTGAGGCTAGTGGTCTTTTATCATATTAAATATGAATATAATTTTTTTACTTATTATGCAAAAATGAAGATTTGAGTGCAAGTTTAATTTATATTGGTTATTATTTTCAAGATTCAGTGTTCGAGCACGCTGAAGGTGCAAGGGGAATTTTACATTCTGCAATAGTTATTAAATTACTAAAAACCACTCTTTTATTTGTTTAAGCTTGGTTATTTGGTCATTTCAATTCCCCGTCAGATATTTATCATTTTAGTCGATTTTCAAATTGAAAAAAACGGGGGAAAACGCTGATGAACATTCTGGAATGAATTGTGCTTGATTAAATGTTGTGAGCTTGGGGATTTTGGGCATCATTCTCCCTTCTCATCATCGGTAACTGTGCTCGTTTGCTCCTGTGGTTCACCTTTAGTTGAGTGCTGTTTTGCACCGTCAAAATCCATGATCCTCCTCCTCTTCTGTTTATCAGTTGCTGCTGTGGGTTCAAGCTGCCGGATTCTTCTTCTCCGTTCTTCCTTGCGTCACCAAAGGTCTCCTTCTCCATTGTTTTGTTGGTGTTGTTCTTGTATTAGGGAGCTTAAATCTTCTCCTTTCGTCCTTCCATGCTCTGTTGTGGCTGTGTGTGAGGTGTAGGAGAGATTTGAGCTGTTGATCGTTTCCTTCCCCTGCACCGTCGCCCTTCCTCTGCCTCTGTCATTGATTCAAGTGCGTCCAAC
The DNA here is from genome assembly GCF_029017545.1 of Prosopis cineraria. NCBI lineage: Eukaryota > Viridiplantae > Streptophyta > Magnoliopsida > Fabales > Fabaceae > Prosopis > Prosopis cineraria. The sequence goes on from NW_026555338.1 coordinate 22,328,224, forward strand.
CCTCTTCCCTTCTGCTTGTTTGTTTCGCGCGTGCGTGCGGTTTTAATTAATGGAGATTGTGATTTTTTTTCTTTCCTCATCTTACTGCCAGGAAAAATGTGGAGGATGAGATTTAATTTCCTTTAGTTAAAATCAATTTATCCATTGAAGAAATGAAACTTGGGAGCCTGATTTATTTATATATATTATGTTAAAAATTTTGGGAAAAGAAACTTGATGAAAAGATGATTTGATTCGAGGTTGAGAATAAAAGTTGTGCTTGAATTGATAATTTTCTGAAATTTTATTAATTCTATTGAGAAGTATATCTGTTTGGGTACTACTATTTATGAGTACAACTAGGGTATTGCAAATAAATTTGATAAATATGAAGTTAGTGTGTAATCACGTAAATTCATAAGAATTATATGGTTGTTGGGAAGTTTTTGGACAAGAGATTTGAATGTTAGATTGTTATTTGGTGGTTGAAATTGATATGCACGTATTGATAAATGGTTTAAGAGGAGGTGTATTTTATTGAATAATTAGCTATGGTTATGAAGAAACCTCTAGGTGTAAATCTTGGTTCTTAAATTAATTTTAGAAATTTTACATATTGGTTGATTTAACTTTAGCATAGAATTTGTGTTATATGAATAAAGGCCACTAATTAATTCTCTATATTATTATAGGATGTTGAGAAGAAGAGAAACTTTTTAAGAGTTGAGAGAAGTAAATATTTAGATTTGGCAGTATGACAAGTAAGTGAATGATATCCTAGTTAATTTATTAATAATAGTCTTTAATTAAAATATTTTATTTTTTTATTTTTATTTTTTAGATCATTTTTATTTAATATGATAATTTATTTAATATTTCATTTTCTATTGAAATATTATTTTTCTCAAATGACCGTATGTATTATTTCAAGTGTTGAACATTTTTTTTAGCTAAATTACTTGAACTCATGAAGTCTTAGTATTTATGGTGAAAGATAGATGAATTTCTGTATGTGTATATTCATTCTCTTGAGGAAGGTATTTTTTTTTTTAGATTCAAGAAAATGATTTTACAAGTTCAAGTAATTTTTTTCTAATAATACAGAACACTAGTTGCTAACGGTAGTTTTGTTAGCCCTTGATATGCCATGGTCAATGACTAGCTAGTTTGATTTTCATGAGCTTTGCTCTCACGTTTGTTATTTGTGGGTTTTGTACTCGCGTTTGTTTTCGTGGCTTTGAGCTGTATTTGGTTAGCATTATTCTTATGAACTGTATGTTTACATTTGTTTTATGGCTTTGGCTGTGTTTGGTTAGCATTATCCTCGTGGACTGTGCGTCCACATTTGTTTTGTGGCTTCGACTGTATTTGGTTACTTATCCTCATGGATTGTGTGTCCACGTTTATCTTCGTGGCATAAGTCGCGTTCGGTTATTTATCCTCATGAACTATGTGTCCACGTTTGTTACCTGTTCTATTAAGTCCTCAAAATTCTTAAGTTTTAATTAACTTGTGTATTTAAAATTTCATTTGTTTTAGTTAATAAATATGCTACTTTGATTTACATATGAATATTGGTTTTCTTCAAGCATGATAGAATGAAGTAATTTTAGTTCACTCTCATTTTATGGTATGATTAAGATTTACAGATTTATTAAGTTTATTATATTAAATTATTATCTTTTCAATTATTTTACATAATACTTGAGTTTATTATTTTTACTTTTTTAAATTCTATTTTGAGGATGTTATTCACTGAAAAATGTTTTTGGTCTCAAATTTGTTAGTTGACACTGAGTCTCTTACAGATCATTAGAGGGTTTATCACTGACTAGGAAGTAGAGGAGTTATAAATTAGGTTATATTTTGATGTAAAATTTGAATAATGAAATTGTATTTTGAAAATTTAAATTCTAAATGCTCCACATAGATTATAATTAGGGTCCTTATTTTGATATATATACTATCCGTTGGCCGGAAGGAGCTCAGCTCCTAGTTAATAATATATTTTGTAAAAAATATTGTGCTGTAGAATTTTTGAAAGATCCTATTTAAGCAGAAAATTCTATCAAAATTTTTACAAAAATATTAAAAATTTTGTTGTAACATATATTATAAATTTGGTATAAATTTAACTATGTCTTATAAATGGAAATAATTTTTTTTTTTCATTTTAAGGCTTAGGAAAAGTGTGATGTGATATAATGCACACCCTATGTCAGTCATCCTTTATTTTGGGTGTGACATACATAAAAAAAATATTTTTTACATCAATTATGGTTACAATCAATGTAAAAAATTAACCTTTTACATCTATTGTGATGACAACCAATGTAAAAAGTGAGGTATTAATTTAATTTTTTTTAAACAAATTAAATGACTTTCTATATCAATTATTTATACCTAATGTAAAAATTTTTTTTAACATCAATTATAGAACGAATGTAAAAAGTCAAACTCACTAAAATAACATCACTTTGTGAAGTGACATAAAAAGTTATTTTTAATTACTATAAAAAATTTTTTTTGTTACAGTGTTTTATAATAATCAATTTTTAAGTTGATTTGTTTTTGCAAAAAATGACGTAAGCTTATTATTCAAACAAAAAAAAAATGAAAGCTTCCCATTCTTAACTTCCATCCCATTCTCTAGACTTTGGTATGAGACGGCAACGGTCAACCATATGGTCACATGATTGTAGAGCTGATAATTTAGATGAATTGGGATTATTTGAGTCAGATTCAATTCAGGTTAGACTTATTCAAATCAAACTTGAAATATCTTACCTTTTTAAAAAAATTCATACAGCTAAGCCCGACTTTAATTTTTTTCGGCTGAATTTGAGCTGGCCCGTTGGACTTGGTTAAAATTATCAACTCTATATACATATAGAGTTAAAAATTTTAATAGTTGGACTTATTTAGATTAGGCTCATTTGAATTGTACTCAATTCGAGTTGGGTTTATTTAGATCGGACTTAAAGTATTACATTCTCTTAAAAATATTCATATAATCGAGTTCGGTCCTAACTTTTTTAGATGGGTTTGGACTTAATTTGAATTATCAGCTTTAGGGGATTCAAGTTACCATGTAAACATTTTGTCATTTTCTTTCTTCGTACATTGAGTTTACAATCAATTGCATAATATCTTTCCACATAAGCATCAATGTTTCTAATGGTGATGTGGCCCCGGCACACAACACTCTCCTCTTTCCCACTCCTCTCCATGACATCTTCAGTATTAATTAATTAGCTAAGTAGACGGACATGTAAATGTTGGTCCCATGTATAAGAATTTAACTTATAATTTATAAAATTATAGATTAAAATTTACTGTCATTTTCCATAATTTTCAAATTCTTTTTTTGTAATTTTTTAATCAATTAATAATCAAAGTTAATGTTTATTAACAATAGAAATAACATTTAATATTTAATGACATAATTTTCAAATTCTTTTTTTGTAATTTTTTAATCAATTAATAATCAAAGTTATGTTTATTAACAATAGAAATAACATTTACTATTTTTAAATATTAAATGAGAACATTGCCAAAAAAAAAAAAGTTTAGTGCCCTAGACCATACCCCTTTTATCAACATACAAAAATTCAAGGGAAAAATTCTCAAAAACCCTTACATGGTTTTAGATTATAGAAAAAATTGTAGGCTCACCAAAAACCTTTGCCAAAAACACCTTATATATAAAGGGAGAAAAAGGTTTTTTTAAAACATTGGACATAATGCATTGTTCATATAAATAATTAAATTGACAAATGATTTTTAACTTGAACTACTTCCCAAAAAAAAATAGAGAGAATCTAGATTCAAAAATTTATAACTAAGGTTAGCAAATTAATGTTAGCAAAAAAGTCAGTGAATTTAACGTGATTTATGTTGAATACATTGTTTTAAAAGTTAGTTAGATAAATTTAAATTTATTTGAATAATTTAATTCAAAAGTCAGCTAAGATATTTAATGATAAAAATAGACATGAATTTTTTTGTATATGTTTTTGTGATTAATTTGATATTTTTAGGCAAAAATACTTAAAATTATATTTTTTAAAAGAATTAGATTACAAATATAAAACTCATTGATAAATCAAAACTCTGAATTTTCAAATTGCCAACAATATATATATATATATATATATTAGTTTTATGCAGCATTTTGGCTAATTAATCTAAAATATTGATTAATTGTTCAATACAATTAAAATTAATTATATTCAATGTCTTTTTTATTATAAATTTCCAAAATATATTTAACCACACTAATATCCTAACAAGTTATGTAATTATAATAATTATAATAAATAATTCTAAAAATGATCTATTAAATTAATGCCAGCTTGTTGGTAAAAAAAAAAACCTATTGTCATGTCTTGTCCAATTGTGTATCCCTGTAGAAGCATGAAGAATCAACAGAAAAGCGAAAAAAAAAATGCGATCAAAGAAACTCTTGCTCACTCCTTTCAGTTTCAACCTTTCCTCTCTCTCACTAGCTTCTATTCCACACACACTTTGTTTTCACATGGCTTATTCACTTTGTTTGTTTTCTTGGCCCTTCCTTTTCTCCTCCCTCGAAGCTAACATAGGTGATCTCTATAGCTCTGCAACAGCCCCATTGCTTCTTTGTTGGAGGTGGATGTGTGAGGTTAGAGCCTAAAGTTCAAGAACACATGGAGGCAGGGAAGCATAGATCTAGTAGGAGAAGAATGGATGACCACAACCACACTTTTGAAGTAGGGACACTCTCAATGCAAGAAGAAGGATGGCGGCAAGCAAGAATCAACGTGACTAACACACAGAGTCAAGATTGGACGACGATGGTGACAATCTTTGGTCAAATTTGGCAAAGCATAGGAGAAGGAGGTGGAAATAATAGAACGAAGGACTATTCAGAGGTCAAGCAAAGCAAGGAGAGGATCGGGTAGTGAAAAAATGAAGAGAGAGAAACCCAACCTCCACCACCCACTCAATGTGGCATTGTAAAAGCTGGGGCAATTGGCTTTGTAAGAAATGGCCATTCAGAGCCAACACTAGTTGCAATTTTTTTTATCCAAACAAAACATTTTAGACTTTTAATATTCTAACCTAAGTTTGGAACATCCCAGAATGTTATCCAAACACACACTAAATGTCTTCGATTGTTACACATGGGTGGCTAAAAAATATGAATTTGAATCTCCCCAGTGTTTTTATAAATATGTGAATTTTTATATTTGATACAAACTTAAGAGTCAACTTTTCACTATATTTATAAAACCCATATATAGTAATAGAGTTAAGATTCAGAATCAAGCTAAGGGATGCGAGACCAAAAAATAATATAATAATTTTAAAAAATAATTACATTCGGAAAAAATATAATAACATAAATGTAATTATGCATATTTTTTTTGGGGAAAAATATAAGGATTTGTTTGGGAAAAAATGTGTTGAGCAGGTTGAAATAAATCTTAGTTTGGGGGAAAAAGAAAAATATTACTCAAAGGATGACTTAATTTATTGTGCTTGGATTTTATTATAAAATAAACAACTCTTGATCCTTCTTTTTTAAGAATATGTCACATGACTTTAAATTTTTTGGTTTAAATATATGGAATATGAGTTAAATATTATTTATTAAAAATTTTGAACCCAAATATTTTTTATTAGGTCTGGAGGGTTCATTATGATTCCTTTCTATAGTTGATAGTTAAAGACATCCCATTTTTCCTATACTTCTCAAAATGTAGGGCTTGGAAAATTGGGGTGAAAGGAATAATAATTTATAAAAAATATAAAAATTTTTTTTTATCAAATATAAATTGTCCAGATCTCCTAATTCTATTCATTTCAGCTTATCTAACTATTGGGGAAGAATGCATCCATAGAGTATAGATGAATTAGAATGCACACAGAACTAACTAAATAATAAAGTGGTTTACTTGCATTACTATGGAATATCAAAACAAGAAAAGACTAGGAGTGTATCGTGATCCTGAATTCTAGAATTCAAGCTTTTTTTTTTTTTTTGGGGCTATCATATCTATTTTAGGTCCCAACATATATTTTTAAAAAAATCCAAAATCTTTATATGCGAAAGCGTCAGCATTCAGAATGTTTCTAAAAATAAATAACAAAGACTGTCTTGCATAGTAAAGCTGTTGTGTTTGTGTCCTTCTCTTCTTTCACATGGTCAGATTATGTGAACGCACACGAAGACATTATAAAGTCACCAAAATGAAACCCTAGTTTCCTCCTCCTCCTCCCCTCCCCTCCTTTATTTTATCCTCTCTACTTTAATTTCTCCTCCTTTTCCTTCCTTCCTCTCTGCTTTTACCTTTTTTGATCAATCAACATCATCGAATCGGATTGCAACCTTTTCCATTACTTTTAGCGTTAAAATTGCATACATATAACAAAAATATTAAAGTTGGTAATTTGGGACCAAATTCATCCAAAAAAATTTATTATTAAATTTGATGAAATAATATTTTTTAATGTAAGGGGTTTGGGCTTGGCCCGAATACTGAAATAGAAAAAAATATCATATATTGAGTGTATTACTATATTTATTTTTTTAAAAAATTAAAAATATTTATATTTTCAGATTTTTCTTATTTATAATCAATAAAATATTTTAAATATTTTTAATATTGATTTTTATATTTTAAGACCCATATATTTTTTAAAAGTTTTGAGTCTTATACTTCATTTAAGTATCTAAAAATAGATTTTATATTTTTTATAAAATAAAATAATGAACTTTAAAGTAAAAAATTAAATTAAAAGAATTTAAAAAATAAATTTATACATGTGTGAATTCTTGGCTCTACTATTAGATAAATATAGAAATAGAATAATATTCTTAAATAATTATTTAGTGTTAAAAATTAAAATAAACTAAAGGAAATACTCCTTGTATGTAGGGTTAAACAATATAAAAAGTTAAAAAAATATATTTTATTCATAATTAAATGATTTTGTTTCTATTTTTTTCATATTCTTAAAAAAGAAAAGTATAGATTATCTAAAAGTTATTGAAAGTTTTATACCAATTGGGAGAATAATTTTAAGTTAGTAGTCTAATTATAATTGAATTGAGGTCAACTTGATTATAATTAAAATATATAAAATATTTATATATATTATGATAAGAGCAATATTTAAAAAACTATGACATTGATTTATAAGTAAAGAAAACATTCATTAATAAATTACACATAATAATAATAAAATAATAATAGAGTTACTTAAGTATAAAGTTGATAATTTATTATTTTTTCTTTTATTCTTTTAAATTCAAAATAATATGTTATGTTTAACAAAGTTATTTAAAAATTGAAATTGATTCAAAAATAGAGAAGAAATATTTTCAAAAGTTTCAAGTATTCAGCCTGGCTCAAATAAACTCAAAGTTGTTAGGATTGGGTTTGGTTATATTAACTTTTTGTATAAGGTAGGACATTTTAGTCCCGGCCTGAACAAGCCAGGCTCACTCGAATTAGTGTCTCTAAAAAATACAAAGCAACTCGTTACACTGTTCTCAATAAATATTTCAGGTCACTCAAAACTAAGGAGTTATGAAAAATAAAGTAATGAAAAACTTCAAACAGCGCATTGTGTACCTAGTACTCATAATTGCATGATTAATCACGATATTATCATTTTTATTTCCTACGTTGTACCAATTTGGTATTAGCGTGGAAGGTGAAAATGCCCAGAAAATTACCACCGTTCAAGAAGCAGGTGACATGATTGAGAATCTAATTGCATCTAAAAGTGCTTAAACTATCAAAGAGAGGACTCTGAAGTGAATTTTAAAGGTTCGCCATATTGGCTGAAGGTAGGGATTCAAAAGTTATTGATTTTATCTTACTTCAGTATGAGCTGTCTCTCCCATGACTATTCAATATGCAATTTGTAGAACTTGAATGACTAATTTTCGCGCGTGTAAATAACAAATGATAACATGAACATGTATTCATTCTAATGCAATTTGCTGTTGTTTTCCACAATGAAAAGAACCTCCCTATGCTCACTGAGTTTAATTACCCAGACGTACACCATGCATGGCCTCGCACTTACTCCTTCAGCTATTAATGGTTCTGCAACGATCATCAAATCTGATAACAATTTAAGAACACAGAATACATTGGATAAAGGAATTATTACCTCAATGGCTCAATATCGGGTTCATATGACAACAAAATAGTCACTCAAATAAGAGTACCATTACAACTGAGAAACTAGCAACCAACGAAAGTGACATCACAGTGCAGAAAAGGAAATTGCTTAGGGAGGATAAAGAAGGGCAGACAGAAGGAAAGGGACTAAAAAATTCTTCTCGGCCTCCCACCACTGCGTTAGCCCTACATATACAATTCCTTTCCATTAAACCCATTCCTTTTGAGCCCAAATGTAGCCACTGGCCCATCAATTGACAACTCATAACCGAGTCCATGAACTTCTTAAGCCCGTTCGTTTCAGGTTCACTCGAAGCCATGGCCATTCATATGGCATAATGTTAAAATACATCGGCATAGAGATTTAATAATTGGGCAGAATATTTGGCAATACCTCTTTTCCTAGTTGACTATTTAATAATTCTTGCTTTAACAACAAACGCAAAGTCCATTAGCAACGGGGTAGAAAGTGACCCTTTTGACGCAGGCTATAAATTACCACACTGAACTATAGTCATGAACTGGATATCCAGAACATTTGAATTTCTTTGACTGATGTGCTGCAAATGTTTCGGATAGACAATCAAGGTGGGTCCGAACAATCAAGGTGCAATGTTGCTATTTTCATTATTCTTCTATATCATACTGTGATAATTTCTGTGAATTCCTATATATGATAGATCTTCACAATCACAACCCGTGTATACTGTTAATTTTTTTCTTCCAGACACAAAGGCTATATATATGACTAAACCAGCTTAATCACAAGCCTCCAATAACTCCGTCCAACTTGTTCGCAATGATCTCTCTTATTATTACTTTATATACAAAACAATCACGAGCAAGGTTAGAATTAAGATAACTATTCTTGCATCATGTAAGTGAGAGGAACGAGAACAAATTCTTGCTCTTTCATTGAGTGAGAGTGAATATATTAAATTTTTAATTTTTGGCATCAATGATGCCTGACGATACTTGCATTATTTCCATGGTCTCTTTTCTGATCTGGATTTCCATCTAAACCAGTTAGGGGATGACCTGATGTAACCTGGTCAACCCAGGGATAACCTGGATAACCCGATGGGTTAATCAGGTTAATCTGGTTATTATTTTTTCATGCAAAACCCCCAAAATGATGTTGTTTTGGAGATTTTTTTTCAATTTTCAAGTTTTGAAATTGAATGAAATGAAGAAAATCAAAAAAGAAAATTGAAATAAGAGGTAGAGCATGTAGAGTCCAGACAACATTCATCTCTCACCCTAACCTAATCGGCATCATGCTTTGTCTCCATCTATTCTTCTCTAATCTAATCGCTTTGAAATCATAGGCAAAGCATGCAGAGTCCAGAAGTTGTAGTTCTTCTGGCCATCGACAGCGTACAGCCCATCTTGACAGCTCATGCTTGACTTTCACATCCCAGAGTTCATCTTTGTGAGTCTCATCATTTGCCATCACCATTCTTTCTCTTCTCTCCTTCAATGCTAAAGTCTTATACATCCTAGCGCTTGCATTCCCTTTGCATAAGGTCAGTCACTGTAGCTCATGCTCGACTCGATTGTTTTGTTTCTTGATTTAGCTCTTGATTGTTGTTTCTTGAAATATATTGCTTATGCTACAGAGGTAATTCAATTCTTGATTGGTTCCTCTAGCTTTCTATCTGTTTAGTTGGGCATGCTTTTTTTGCTTTTTATTTTGTTTTGTGTCACCTCTTCTGTATTCTTTAATTATGTTTTGGCCTCATTCATGTAGAAGACAATTTGTTACTAATATTGATTTAGCTTAAGTGAAGAAGATGGTTGTTGCTGATATGTTTGGCCTCTTTTTTTAAGTGAAGAAGATGATTGTTGTTTTCTTAATTTAGCTTATGACTATTGTTTCTTCTTGTGATTGTTGTTTTTAAAGATAATTATCAGCTTGTGCCTAATTATTTCTTGATTCAGCTTTATTGCTAATTTATTCTTTGAATTTTGCATTTGTGTTGAAAAATGAAATTGAAGTTGGGTCATTATATTAGCTTTCAAATTAAAATATAGTTATTGTATTGAACATGGATATTGGAAGTAATCGTAATAGTGATAGAAATGAGAATCCCACCCCCCATTCTAATGATCCCACTCCTAATTCCAATGATCCCTCTTCTAGTAGTAATGACTCAACATCTAATGCCCTATCTATGTATGGAAAAATTGATCCTGCTTGGGCACATGTTGCCTTAAGAAAAGATGGCAAGAAAAATATATATACTTACTTTTATTGTGCATCAAGCTATGGAGGAAGTGGGATTAACAGAATGAAGCAATATCTTGCTGGTGTGAGTGGTCAAGTATCTTATTGTAAGAGAGTTTCTCATGATGTACACCATAGGATGGTAGAGTCTTTAAAAGGCAGGAGAAAAAGGAAGGTTGATGATATAAAAGAACAAGAATAAGAACAAGTTGACATTGGGGACCTTGAAACTAATGATCCAATTGCTCTTACACCAATTAAGACAGTCCCTGAGAGAAGCTCCAATAAGAGGCAAGCTTCTACTGCTTTAGTTGAAAATTATTTTTCCTTTAAGACAACTCCTGGCTCCTAACCTGTCATTAAGGGTGTGTTTGCAACTAAAGAAGCACAATACAATGTAAAAATGGCTATTATTGAATGGGCTATCATTAATTACATCCCATTTAATGCATTATATTGCCCTTTCTTTCAAAAAGCTATAGATGCTATTGCTTCAATTGGGCCAGGGTTTAAAGCCCTTAATACTTATGAATTTAGAATCAATTTGTTCAAAGATTGGAAAAAAGAATGTTATTTACTTATTGAGAGTCATCAAGCTAAATGAAAAAACACTGGATATACACTCATGGCTGATGGTTGGACATATGTGAGGCAGCAAACTTTGATTATTTCTTAGTCTATTTTACACATGGAATGGTTTTTGTGAAATCTATTGATACTTTAGATTTGGTAAAAGATTCTAAGACTTTGTTCTTGTTGTTCTATGAAGTGATTGAATGGGTTGGTCCCAAGAATATTGTTCATGTGATGACTGGTAATGTTGCACATTATGTAGCATGTGGCAAGTTGATTAAGGAAAAATATAAAAGTATTTATTGGTCACCTTGTGCTGCTTATTATTTGAACCTTACTTTAAAAGACATAGGAAGCTTAGACAATGTGTTAGCATTGGCAACTAAGGCATCAAAGATAATTGTTTTTGTTTATAATCATATGATCTTCTTGTCATTGATTAGGAAAAGACCGGCTTGGAAAGAAATTGTACGTCCTGGTGCAACAAGATTTGCTACTACATTTATCACATTGCATAGAATATATATGCATAAGCATGATTTGCAAGCTTTGGTGACTAATAAGCACTTTATAGATCACAAATTATCAAAGACTGAAGCTGGAATAATTGCTACTGCCATCATATTAAATAACAGGTTTTGGGGTGATTGCTTAGAAATTGTGAAGATTGTGTCTCCTCTTATAAAGTGTTGAGAATTGTGGATTTAGATGAGAAAATTTCTTTGCCTTATGTTTGTGAAGGCAGGAAAAGGGCTAAAAAAGCAATCAAGGAACATCTAACAATAAGAAAGATCATTATAAGTCTTACACAAACATTATTCAAGCTCGATAGGATAAGCACTTTAAAACAAATCTTCATGCAGCAGCATATTTGTTGAATCCTGCATTCTTGTGTGATGAAAACTTTGTTCACAAAAGAAGGTTAATGGATGCAATGCTTAACGTGTTTGAGTCAAATGAAAGTGTAGAAATTGATTATATTGTGATGATGAAGTAGTTGAGTTTGTATCGTGATTGCAAAGAATCTTTTGACAAAACTTCATGTCAGAGAGCAGTGCAGAAATTAGATCCTTGTGAGTATTCATATTTATTATTTAACATGTTCATGGTAATTCTAGTTATGATATGATTAACATCAAACTAAATGTTTTATAATTAAATATAAATTTTATTATTATTTATCATATTTGATTTCTTTATTTTATTTCAAGGAGTCAATTGAGGAAAAATAAAAGTTATGATCCCATCGACAAAGTTGACTTTCAGGTAGCTGAAAAAGAGGAAAAGCCAACTCTTGAGTTTGATTCTCAAGATGTTGCAAATCTAGAAAGTGCCATTCACTATGAAACCACAGCTGAGCTGCTCCATAAACTCTTGAGAGAGATTATGAAGGTTTATTAAACTATGATGTTTAATACAAGTATATGAATTTCTTGAAATGCCATTCATTAATATTAATTTTGGTTTGTTGTAGGTGATGAATATATGATTGTTTTAGAGCCCCCAACTTTGCCTGATGATGTTGCTAGTGGTTTTGGTTTTTCTCATTCAACTCCTAATGTCTCAATGCCTGGAGATTTGAATGAAGTTAATGATGACTTTGGTGTTGGTAAATGTTAGTTTTAGACTTCTTAATGATTAAAGGGTTATAATTATAAGGATCGATATTTAAAATATTGTATTTTATTATTGTTAGACTTTTGAGTAGTTGGATTTGATTGAATGTTTTATAATCAATGTCTTTTTATTTAAATTATATTATTTTAATCACGACTAATATTAACCCGTGACCTAATGCCATAACCGATTTAATAATTGGTCTGGTTTTATATACCTTAATTATTTCCAACAGCATTCGTGCTTTCTGTCTCCCATAGCTTATATTGGTAGTTGCTAGCATTTAAAGATTTAATCACTTGAAGTGAGGATTGGAACTTTATGGGACCCAGCATGACTCGTCTTTTTTATTTTTTATCTGAACATGACTACTTGTCATTCTTTCATCTTCTAATATCTATGAATCAAGGACATTGTAGTTAAATTTTTGAGTTACACTCTGAATTTATCGCTTTTAATTACATTTTTAATTTATAAAATTATGTCAACTCGCTCATAAATTATGATGGGAAGCAAACTCAGTTAAACTTGTGAGTTGATTTTTCGAGTCTATTGTTTTTACATTTTAAACTTATAACGTCATGTCAACTCGCTCATATACACGAACTAAATGGAAATTTGATTGAACTTGTGTGTGACTTGATTAAACTTGTTAAATTGGTTAATTTTTTATTGACTTGAGTGGGTTAAGTATATATTATATAAAACTCAATTCATAAAAGCAGTAGGACCCAATTCAAAAAAATAAAAAAACAAAAACTAATATTAATAAAAAAAATAAGAAACACCAAAAGAAGTTATCTGATTTTGAAATTTCTATATTGAGTATGATAATCTTTCAATGTAGATTGATTTAATTTTAATAATTTAGATTTATTAAAATTTTTAAAATGATAATCTATTTTGAAAAATTTAAATATATTTACATCAAATTATGATCATATTTTATATTTTAATTATTTGATTATGTATTTTTAATGGGTATTTATTAATAGAAATAAAATCTTATGAGTTTATGATTCGAATTTGCGATTTGAATTTACATCTATGTTATGAGTTTACTTAGATTCATGAGTTTGACAATTTTGATCAAGGATCTAATTGTTAAATTATATACTATTAATAAGCAATAAAATATCTTTTTAGCTTAACCAATTAAATTCAATTTTTGGTTTAATGACAATGAGTTAATTTGAACAACTAAATTCTAACATATAATATTTTCACTTTCACTCACGATCACACACCACCTCTTTCTTATTGATCGACCAGTGTAAATGTCCCTTTGTTTCTACCAGGAGTAGATTATCCTCAATTCTACAGTTCAAGCTTTTCTTTCTCTCTTTACATTTTTTGATAACGAAAGCCTTTTATTGACCAACCATATGTATTTTTAAGGATAAAAGATTAAATTAGTCTCCTAAACTATAGGTCTAGGAGTATCAAGGATTCTTCAACTTATTTTTGTTGTAATGTTCCTTTTCAACTTTTAAAAATTATACAATCTGGCTTTATTGTTAACAAAACTTAACTTTAATCACTAGTTGATAAGAAAATGACAAAAAGAACCTCAAAATTACCCAAATGGATGCAATAAAATTTTCTTGATCAATTTTTGTAACTTTTTGAGTCATTGTCTATAATTTCTAGGTTCTTCAATGTAATTTTTTTATAATTTTCAATATATTTTTCTATTATTTTCATGTTAATTGATAGTCAAAGTTAACTTTATTAATAGTAGGAATCATATTTTGCCATTTTTAAAATTTGAAAATAAATATTATATTAAAAATGAGTTTAGAGTCCTGGATGTTCATGGACCCATGCTTTAGGGGCCAATTTGCCATTCAAGCCTATTTTTAATCCTAATATATATTTAAAGAATTCCTAAAACCTTCCTAAGTCTTGGCTTAACAACACCTCACATCTTTTTACAAAAAGAAAGTTGTGAATTCTAAACTCTAATGATGGAGGGTTGAGAGTGTATGTAAGTCCTAAAAACAAGTGAGGAAAGGGAAGGTGTATTTAAAAAGTAAAAACATTCTCAAAAAAGAATATATAGTACACCTATATGTTCCATATCTCAAGCATAGATCAAAACACACCGTTTTTGACATTGTACCCGTCACTCCTCCTATCCAATGTACTCCCTCGAGTCATTTATAAAGTACATTTTAAAAAATTTATTTAATCTTATTTACAAATTAAGATGCAGCTTTTTAGATATTATTTGAAAAGGAATATGATATCACTTTTTGAATTTGATATAAAGAGAATGACAATTTGGTTCCAAAACAATGAATTAATACCAGTTAAGTCCTTGATAATTTTTTTTTTTACAAAATGAACTATAAATATCAATTCAAACAATTACAAACATAAATTTCTGTTACAATCTAAATGTTACATTTGATATTTAAATATTTATCTGTAATTAAAACTCCTAAATTTTTAATAATTTGATCAATATTTTTAAATTGTTTTTAAAAAAATTTGTCAAAAACTTAACCAATACTAATTCATTATTCTGGAACTTGACTATCATTCTCTTTTTTTACGTAGGAGTATTTTTAAAATTTTACACACTTTATTTCATTTACTTTTTTACATTGATATTTGTGAGATTGGCAGGAGTAATTTATAAAAGGCACAGATGGGAGTATCGACAAACCTGACGCACTTCACATCAAATTCATTAAAATATTGTCAAGTAATATGTTTGCGTGAGAATCAATTTTAATAATTTTTTGAGAATTGATTTTCATCGATCAAATTCATTACTGAAATTAATTCTTAAAGAAAGGGCAATCTCATAAATGTTTAGGATCCCCAGAACCCCAACATGTGCTGGAATTTTCATGTATCAACTTTGAATCGCATATAGAGTTGAGAAATGAATGGGCCTGGCCTGACTTTTATGTAAAGGAGTCAAGATTTAATTAGAATATTTTAAAATTAAACATAAAATAAATCAAGGTAATTACTTTAGTTGGCAAAAAAAAAAATTACTTTGGCTAAATTTGGTAAGAATCAAAACACCCATCTAAGATAAGCAAAGATTATAGTATTGGCCACCTAGCACTCACGACAAGACAATAGCTACAAGTGGAAAGCAAATCGTGAGAGGCGTGAGGGAGAGTAGATGCGATAGACATGAGGGGCGACGAGGCAAGTAGATACAGGAGGGAGAGTCGAGTGGCTCTGAGTGAGACAAATGTTAGAGACAAGACAGGAATGATCGACTACTAATAGGAGAGTAGAGATGCCGATTGAGACAAAGATAAGTGACGACCAATAGGAGAGCATATGAGTAACTGTGAAATCTTCAATCTTCAGACTGAGAGAGTGAGAGTTTCGATCAAACAAAGAAGGCTTAAAGAGTGAGAGTCAAGAGATCAAAAATTAGAGAAGTTTAAGCCTTAAGTTTTTCCTCTAAACACCATTTTTACATATATTGCAAAAGAAAAAAGATAACAGGGCTTGGAGGGCCGCTCAGGCCTAAGTCCATTTTTTTATGACTTATCAAGGCTGAGCCCACAAGCCCAATTACCTTAAAACCCCCCAATTTTTAAGCCCAAACTTTTATTTAAATAGGACCTCTAGATCCGGCCCTTATTTCTAACTCTAATCATGTATCTCATAACTTGGAAAGCCACCATCATCAAAAATACTCAAACTCTATCAAAATCATCATCCTCAAGTGTCACATCCTAAAAATACAGTGTGACCGGCACAGGATATATGTACCAAAACCATATCCTATAAGCCTTAATTTAAGAAACTTCTAATTTGATACTTTAAACTCAGTGATAATAAGATTAGAGATTCTTACTATGCTTTTCACTATATCAAACAAAATTATACTCTTGTTTTTAAAAAAATTCTACAAAACCTACTAAAATATCTACAAGAACAAATTTATGATAGTTCAACAACAAGGAGCTTCGCTCCTTCCCAACAAGTAATCAATTATACAACAGGTCAAGATTCTGTCTATAACCAATAAAGAGCACATGAAATAGACTATAAAATAATAGTTAAGCTCACATTTCGAGCAAGTTGATATTTGTCCAAAGAAATTCTTCTACTTCAATTTAGCGATCAAACTCCCAGTGATCATTAGATGATACCAGTCCAGCAATTATCTAAGGCTAAAATATTTTTCAGTGAATAGCATCCCAAAAAAAATTCAAACATGATAAAAGAAAGAAATATAAATAGAATAAGCATGAATTTAACTAAATTAATCATTTAAAAAATCCGTAATATATAACTCAAACCAAATAGTTTCATTTAAGCATTTAATCCAAAAACATCCTCATATGATGGCAACACAAGGTCAATTTCACTTTCTAAACTATCAGGCTTGTATTAAATAGTTAAGAAATGCAATTCTCTCATTATAAAGAAATCAATATATGAAAATCAACTTGTTTAATAAGATTCATAAAAATGAGATTTACTTCCAAATATCCTTTAGCAGGACTTTATTAGAACAGATAACAAGCATGGATATACAGTCCATGATGGTAAATAACAAACAAGCATGGATACATAGTCTACGAGGATAAGTAACTAGTCAAGTGCGGCTAAAAGCCACGAAGACAAGCGTGAGCATAAAGCCTACGAAATCAAGCGCAGCAAAAGCCACGAAACAAGTATGAGTGCAATGCTCACGAATATTCATCCCTCCGTTTCACATGCGTTGGCCTGCGTACGGGAGTAGTACCTCTTATAAACACTCTACTAACTTGGTGTATCATGGTGCGCCAAGGGCTAACGAAACTGCTGTCAACAACCAACGTTTTGATTCGGTCCCACAATTTAAATAAAACATGTATAAGTATATAAAATCAACATGATTTCTCTTACATATAGATTAGCATAGCAATTGCCTTCAGACATTCATTTGAAGAAAAATATTCTAAGATATTTCTATAAATTCACTTATGTAGAAAACATTTCCAAATTCAATCATCGATAATAAAATTAAAATCATAAACCATTAAGTAAGATTAAATTAAAATATTTTAGCATTTATATTTTTTTAAAAGAATCAAAAGGTTTACATAAATAAAGGATGTGGCGTATGAACATGCTCAAGCAATAGTTTCAATAAAATAAAATTGATAACAAATCATTGGAATACTATTCATTTATCTGAGACATTCTTAAATATATAACTTACTCCTAATTAATCAATTTGTAATATTGCCCATGCCTTAATCCCCTACTGCCCAAAAAGACATTATTGTTATTTCCTTTATACACTTTATAAATCCTAAATCTTCACTTCAAACAAATCTAGAGAATTTGAAAGGAGAATCACAACATCAACCTTTCACAAATAAAAACCATAGAGTTTAAACAACAATCTTCAACATACATGCATATAAATAATATTCAAAGTTTCCAAGTGTTCAAACATTTCATTGGACTGTATGTACCCAAAAGCTAACATAAGAGTAAACAGACTTCAACATAGATCAATCAAATACCATCGTTTATCATTATATATTTTTCTAAAAAAAAAATATCTAGCTTCATTTTGAACCCTCCATTGTAAGAGATATTTGTCTAGTATGATAAACTTAACTAACAATAATGCACTTTTCAAACCAAAATTCTTTTACCAAACATTTCATCGAACACCTTATGTGTGTGTTTCGAATCAAATCATATAGCAACATCTTATTCCTTAAATCTCTTTCTCTACAATTTCCAATGCCGAATTTTAATTTAGCGAACTTGTCAAATTTCACTCCTTCCGCACAAATCAATTAAGCACTAAGAAAAACGAAACTAATTTCTCCATCTTACAATAACTAACATATAAGTGAGATTATCTACTAAGAATTATGCTTTCAAACTCAAGTTTCAACTTGATCAAACCTCATCTACTTTCCCCCAATCACGCACACACAGCAACAATAATAAAGAATAAATAATAACTTTAACAAATTAACACAACCACACACAGAAGCAATGATAGAAAAGAGGACCTAAAGCTCCTACCAAGAATCAATTGGGTTTTAAGACAATTCAAACTTGCATCTGTCTTTTTGAAGTAGCAATAAACCCAAATAGAGGGAAGAAACATCTTCATTAAAATTAATCTTAGCTTGTTTAAACCCCCAATTATTTCCCATCCACGCACCACACTGTAAAAGAGGGGAAAAAATCAATATCACACCAACCCAATCAACATATGCTCGCTGCTGCAAGAAGAAAAAAGAGATAGGCCAACTCACCAAGGAATCATATGAAGAACGAAGGAAGGAGATCAAAGCTCCTTTAACTGTCTCGATAGCACCAACAGAAACAGGGGAGAGGAGAAGGAAGGAATTAACAACTTGAACAGGGACGGAGAACTCACAATTGAACCTCCGTCCCATAATAGCAGTCCAGCTCCTCACTTGCTCACCACCCATGAACGAACACCGAATGAAGGAGGAGGAGGAAGATTTGTCAGTACCGACAGTGGAGGGAGAATGAAATCGATGAAGCAGCTGGGAGCAACTGACAACTTGGACCACAAACAGCAACGCATCACTAAGTTCATGGCACCTACCTCGGCGAACTAAATAGAGATGGAAGGAGACGACAGAGGTGGTACGGGATTCTCGATTCAGAGCTTCTTCCTCTTTTAAGTTTTTAGTCGGTGATTGAATAATGGGAAAGAGAAAAAAAATCTGATTGTTGTTGATCTGATCTTCCCTTTTTTTTTTGTGGGCATTTCAGTAATTATATTATATTAAATCCAAATAAAATTTTCCCCAAATAGACAACCAACATCAAATCCACTTAGCCACCAATTGCTTGTTGCATTTACTCCAAATTTTATAGAAATATCATTAAAATACTTTATTATTAATTTTTATTTTATATATTTTTATTATTTCAAAAGACTAAAATGAAATAACAACATATCTCTTGATACCCAAAGAATTTAATCTGGTGACCTCACAAATAGGTATTAAGAGAATTTCTACTGAACCACAATACAAGTTAAATTTGTCCCCAAAAATTTAAGAAAAAGGCTTTATTATTAATTTTAACTTAAATTTCAGGGTCCTTACATCAAGCCTCCAACTTGGTCTCGGATCGGATGCAGTTCCTGCCACGTTACACACGTGTATTATAAATAAAATAAAACAAATACTCTCTCTTCTTATATAAATACTTGTGATACTATTATAAATACGTTCAAGTTGGATAATATTCTTGTTCTCTACTTAATTCCCTCTCCCAAAATAATTGTGAAATTAAAAAAAAAAACGGATATATGAGAATGAAAGGGAGGTAAGTGGATGCTGCTGAACTTGCATCCATTAATTCCTCTTCAATCATCCATCCGTATTTTTCTCCAGCACACTTCTTGAATCACCAACGTTCCATCCAAAGTATATGCTTCTTTTAGTATTATTTATAAATTATTTTTAACACATTTTACCAGAAAAAAATCCTAAAACTCATTAAATTTAATAAACTTTTAATTTTGTGCTATTAAATATATGTTATTAAATTAAATATATGTTTTTTAATAACATACTTTTTCTCACAAATTTTAATAGAAGACAAAAAGAAAAATTTGCAATAAAAAATTAATAATATACATTTTATAATTATGACAAAAAATTTTAGGTTCTTTTTTATAATTTTTTGGATCATTGTCTATAATTTTTGAGTCCTCAGTCATAAATTTTTTGGTTTGTTTTTTAATTTTTAAGGTTATTTTTTGTCATTTTTCAGTTAACTAATAGTCAAAATTTACTTTTATTAACAGTTGGAGCTAAATTGCACTGTTTTTAAAAATTGAAGGAATAATTTGTACAATAAAAAAATTTAGATATATGGTGTTACTCATAAATTTTAGAGGATAATTTACTTACTTACTTGAAAATCAATTCAAAAGAAATCTATTTCCATTGTTGTTGATATGAGAGTTCTTTTTTAAAAAAAATATTCCTAACTTGTTTTCAAAATGTAGAGGTTTTGTATTTTTTAATTAAACATTATTATGAGATCTAAAGAAATTATGTAATTATTTATGTACATAAAATATGTTAATTTATACATATTAGTTCAAAAGAAATAAACTACAATTTTTTTTAAATTTCTCAAACAAAAAATAAATTATATTGATATTGACTTGTACATCCCAAAAAGAGGGATGAAAACAATGATGGTGTGGGATTTGGGTGCACACAAAAGATATTATAATATTACCGTTTAAGATTTAGAAAAATCATGGAACCTTATTTTTGTCATCGATTTCATTCAATTTCATAAACCGTGAGCAATATGCTTCTTCTTGTCTCTCCTCTCATCACTAGTCACAGTAACAAAGATATGCTCACGAAGAAGCAGAAGGAGGAGCCCTCTCTCTCTCTCTCTCTCTCTCTCCCCCCTTCCTTCATGGCAGCTTCTTCCTTCTTCTCTTCGCTTTCCCTTCCCTAACCCTAATTCCCATCTCTTTCATAGCTCCAAAACTCTGCCACTTCTCCTCCTCCTCCCTCTGAGAGAAAATCGTTAGCCGTACATGGCGACCGGAGAGATTTTCTTGAGAGTTGCTTCGCTACTGATTAATGGCTCGAACAACGGGGCACTGTTGTCAGGGATTCCAGATCTGTGACCATGTTTGAGCCTGAGGTCCTGTGGCAGCAGAGGATGAGCGTCAAAGGCGCGTGGTTACCAGTCCTGGATTTAGTATCTCCGAATCTGGGCTTTAGTTCTTTACACGCACACACACACACAAAAGATACTGTGTATCTCACGACTAGATAATGTAGATCCCTTCAAAACATTTTGCTTAGCTCGCTTTGGGATTCTGTGGCACAGTCTGTGTCTGAACTTCCATTCCGTTCCGCTCAAGTTGTTAGGTAGGAATAGTAGTTTTCTGGCCAACATGATAGAAATGAAGTTAACATCTATTTCCCAAAAAAAAAGGTTGACTTGACCAAGAAAGTTGGATGAGAGTACGATTTTAATTCCTTCAAAATCGTAATAATAAGCTTCGGTTTCTTCAACACAGGGAAGGCGAGAAGCGAAATACAAGTCCGATGGCACTATACTTGGCGAGATCTAAACGCAGATGAAACCAGCTGATCAGAGAGCAAAACATGAGTCCCGCCATATTCAACGCAGAAACAAGGTATCCATGTTAGAGTTCACTAAGCTCTTAATCAATCAAGTCAATATTGGTCACGATTTCACCAGAAAACAAATGGATTAAACATTTTCATTATTCTTTTAATTATCACGTAATTTCTGTAACTCCCACCCTGAAGATGGATTATTAAGTGTGCTTGGTGAGCAAACTCACATATTCATGTGCTTAATTCTCTAACTTCCATCATTTTCATGGTGACAAGAAGAAGGTAAATGAAAATACTCTAAACTAAGAGAAGAACTACTCCTGGCCAAAAAGTAGAAGGTATGCTTTCTTTGACCAAATATAGATTGTTACATATTCTTCGTTTTAGAATGATAAGAAGCTTGTACATTTATCTTGTTATCATCTTTCCTATGGGAAAATTCAATACTACAAATGTAGAAATTACAATAACCTCCACAAATTTCATAACTTATAACTCACTAGTAAAAATTTGGCTTTTTATGGAAAGACTTTTTACATCAGTTGTTTGGCAAATGATGTAGAAAATCAAGGTAGTGGCAATTTTATAATTATCAACTTGAACTGATGTAGAAAGTACTTTTTACATTGGTTCCTAAAAAGTAATATTTTATACATTGATTGCCCAGTCAACTGATGTAAAAAGTTATTAAAATTTTTAAAATTTTAAAATTAATTACTCTCTGCATCTGTTTCTTAAGGAACCAATGTAAAAAGTCTTTTAAAAGGTCCCTTGCATTTACTACTCTCCATCGTCACTCTCATGGTCTCACTTGTGAACCCTAGATCCTTACCATCTAACCCATTGACCCCTCTCTTTTACTTCAGCCTCCAACATCTTCAACCTCTTTACTATGAACTTATCGGCTATCATTGTTGCAATCCTTGATCTCCCCTCGCCTTCTTGTCCATCACTATTCTCCATTCTATCCTCTGTCATCAATGCCTTGTCGTTATCATTAACCCACTATGCTCCCATTCATTGTGCCCTAAAATTGTTGGCCATCGTTGATGCTCTTTCTTTATTATTTTTCTTGTATTCCTTCATTCTTGCCAAGAGAAGAGAGGTAATGTTCTATAGATTAAGTGCCCTACTTGATTTAGGAGACTTAGAATAGTTGCTCTCTAATTTAGGATGCTATATGAATCCTTCATATATATCCTTGATTTAATGAATATTTTGCTTTAGAATGGTTGTTCTCTAAATATATGCATCATATGCCATTTCACTTGATTTGTTTATTCCTATGTAGCATGCTGGGTTTGTGTTTCTTTCCCTTTTTCCCAATGGCTTGTGCTTATATTCACATTCAATTCAAGCTTTAACAATTCAAGCATATATTTGTATATTTGTTAGGTGCATCGTGATGCATGACACAAAGCTAGAACTCATGGCTTTTTACCATATGTAGCGATGCATGTGCCTTATGTTGTAGTATGTGAACCAGTTTAGCTTAAATCTATCATTTCACCTCCGTTTTCTTTTTGGTGTTTAACATGAGTGATTATGTTGATTTTACTATATAATAATACAAATTTTTAGCATATTTGTAATGGTTTCTCAAATGAATTTAAGTCGGGATCCCAAGCTTTTGAAATCTACTTTTAAACTATATATGTGTAGTGCTAGCTCATAGTGTCAATAGGGCACTACAAACAGCATGATGCACCAGACATGCTGCAGAAGCATTGCGGCTCATCTACATATATGCCATGCATTATGGTGTATTACACAAATTTGACAACAATTATGCTGTCATAAGATAGCATTAGGGTGAACTTCTAATGTACCCAATTTCTCGGTCTGCCATCCGATTGAGGTGATCTAAATATCTACAGTGAGCTTTCTCCTATCTCTAGCTCAAGGTACTAATTTCACAATCAATTTTTTTTAATCTAAATATGGACATCCATTTTCAAACTCACTCCTTTTTCACCATAATATAGAACTAGGGTGTCCATTTCATAATACAAGTGCCAAAAGTCTGCACCAATCCTTAGACACACTCAATTGACTATCACAGAGTCATGTAATATACCACAACCAAACAATCACAATTAACTCACATTTTTTATGCTCAACCCCTCGATCATAAAAATATAAGAGGGAGCCAATTTCTCATAAGTCAACATAATAATCATTATATTCAATTATTTACATAACTCCTTCTTGCAGTAGTATTTTAGCTTTATTTAAACTTTACAACTGCATTACTACAACCCAGTTCACAAAATGCGCATCTAAATTAGTCATAATTAGTGCAAGTAGTCAAAATAATCACATGATTTCCTAGTTGGAAAATTATCAATGAAAACACACATGATATAACTACAAGGCCTACTAGAAAAAAAAAATTTGAATCCTAAACCTCTAGTTGTTTTCCCTATTCTTGATCCGATGAGTTATACCCTATAATAATGAAGAATGAGGGGTGAGTACAACTACTTAGTAACTAAGGTCAATCTATCATGTACAATTTCATATCAATTAATTATATATGCAAATGACAGCAATAACTTTCACGAGTTTTATATATTGACAAAAGCAATGCCACGACCATAATACTAACAATCATGTGGCCGGGCACAAACACATCATCTCATAATATGCATAAGCAACAGTGCACATATAAGGCCACAATAATAACAATCATATGCCTTTATCAAATCATACTAGACCAAAATAATAATAACCATGTGGCTATAAATATAAAATACATGATCGATGCCAACCTTGTACCCTCCTAATTTTTCTGACATGAAACTAGTGGCCATTTAATGGCAATGTTCCAAACTCATACTAACCAAACATTTCACTTGTGAGGAGCTACTTGGCAAAGGTCACTCATTTATGAGCTGTAATTTTCCTTAATACTAACAAGCATGAGATGTCATAACCCTAATCTAGCCTCTTCATGAACCGATAAAAATTAGCTAGTTTCAAGTTCCTAGAAGAATGAGTGGGACAGTCCCTAATAAACTATAAGACAATGGCTACCTTCTGGTCCCAATAGTTGGTAGCCGGCTGATTTCTAATTCTAATAATAAGTCATCATTACCACGTGAATTTAATATTACTCCTCTCTCTAGGCGAACTCCCAATTATGCCATGCAAACATTAACACAACATACAAAACCAATAACTATCACATTATATCATACCTATAACGACCTAAAGTTTTAAGCAAAATTTAAAAACAAAATGTTTATTATAATCAAGTTTTTTGATTTTATTTATATTATTTTTAGAGTAAGTTTAATAAGAAGGGGTGTTGGTTCAATGTTATTTATCATGCATGTTTAACATCAGGTTCAAAGTTTGAACCCTCTTAGTACACATGGGGAAATTTTCATTTTTATTTTTTAGCTTCAAGCACTAGCGTAATTACTATTTTACCCTAAAAGAAAAAAAAGAGAGAGGGAGGCATCTGAAATTAAAATGCACGTGCAACTCATTGCCTTTATTTTCTTTATCATTTTTGAAATCATTCTAGTATTTCAGAGAGAAAGAGGCAGTCATCGTTCATGAGTCATCATCGCCAGCATGGTTGCCTCTATTTAGTCTATCATTGCTCGATCAACTTATGGCTTTTGTTCTTCTTCCTCCGTTCCAAATTGTGAGGTCCTTCTTCCTTGCTATTAGTGTGATCACACAAGTGAGCTAAGACTTCTTTCTTCCTCTTGTTCATTTTGTCAACACCAATCGGCTCATCCTTTCTCTATACAATGGTGACAGCCCCTTTTTTTCACTATTCAGACACGGCATCACCTCCTTCCTCTGTTCATGCATCGTGGGTCAATTGAAGCAAAAACTTGATCTCTTCTCCTTTCCTTGGAAAATTTCTATACGTGTGAATGGGTGAAGGGATGGAGTTGATGCTGTAAAAAAATTTGTTTTGTAGATGTTGCTATTGGCGTGAGTTGTTCCTCAGTTTCAATCAGCTTTCTTCTCTTCCTCTTCTTCATAGTTGCTAATTCATGTCTGAATTTTTGCACCCTTTATGTTGTTAATTTCGTGTGTGGGCATTTTAATGATTGAAGCCACAGAGTTTTAGTGTGTTTTACAAATGACCGTGTGTTTTAGAGAAGAGGGCTCTAAACAGAATACTGTTATTAATGGCAGTTCTGTTAGCCCTTGGCGCACCTTGGTTAATGACTAGCTAGTTTAATCTTCGTGAGCTCTATTCTCACATTTGTTATTCATAGGTTTAATACCTGTGTTTGTTTTTGTGGCTTCAAGCCGCATTTGGTTAGCCTTATCCTCATAAACTATGTGTCCACATTTGTTTCGTAGCTCAAGCTACATTTGGTTACTTACCCTCATGACTGTGTGTCTATGTTTATTTTTGTGGGATAAGCTGGATTTGGTTATTTACTCTCGTGGACTGTGTATTCACATTTGTTACCTGTTCTATTAAGTCTTCAAAGTTTTAAATTTTGATTAACTCACTTATTAAAAATTCTGATGATTTCAATTAACAAGTGTACTATTTTGATTTATGTGTGAGTAATTCGTTTTCTTTAAGCATGATAGAATAAAGTGCTTTCAATTACTCTCATTTTATAGTTATGATTATGACTTATAGATTTATGAAGTTATTATATTGAATTCTCATCTTTTCAATTATTTTATGTGATTATTTAAGTTTATTATTTTAATTCTTTTAAATTTTATTTTGGGGATGCTATTCACTAAAAAATTTATTTTGGTCTCAAATTCATTAGCTAACGTTGATTCTACCGCAGACCTCTAATATCACACCAAGATATTAAAGGTATGACTAGCATGAAATTTGAAATAATCTCATATTCCATAAGCCTTGATTAGCTAGGAGATAAGCTAAAATATTCATATTTAAGTTATATATAATAATGAATTTTATAAAGTTTAAACATTTTGTAGAAGTTTTAGCATAATCCCCACTGTAAGTTGGAACATTTGAAATTTCTACAATACAAAAATCTATCAACCAATCTAGGAAATTGGATACCAACAAAATAAAAATAGAATCTAATTATGGTGTACGTGGAGTACTATGTTACAATCATATAATAATACATATTATCACTAAAAGAGATAATTATAGTGTGCTTCCTCCTTCCAAGAAGAAATAATAAGACCTCTCAAAGATTTGTAGGAGGTGCAAGGTTGGTTACAATATCTGAGACCAAAAATTTCTAGTGAGTAGCGTTTCAATCAAAATTTAAATTTAAAAAAATTATGAAGATAGTAACTAATACTTTTAGTTTACAATGATTAAATGGAAAAATGAAGCATGTATTTAAACCAATAATAAAGAACAAGTTTTTTTTTCAATAATACAATCATGAAATTAAATAATGCTAGCAAAACAATATAAACTTATCATACTTTGTATTGCTCATAGAACATAAAAATTTCAAGCAATGGCATAATTAGGTAAAATGCTTTTAGAGAAATGATATAAAAATGGTAAATTTTACTTTAAATTTGGGAGGGCTTTATCAGAACGAATAACAAGCGTGAACACACAGTCCACGAGAGTAAATAACCAATCAAGCATGGACACACAGTCCACAAGAATAAGTAACCAATTAAGTGTGGACACACAGTTCACGAGAGTAAGTAACTAATCAAACATGGCTAAAAACCACGAAACAAGCACGGCAAGAGCCATGAATCAAGCGCAAGCACGATGCCCACGAAAACAAGTGAGTATAATGCTCATGAATTACCATCCCTCCGATTTGCATGCATTGGCCTTCGCACAAGGCTAGCACCTCCCATAAACACTCTACTAGCTAGGTGTACCATGGCGCGCCAAGGGCTAACGAAATTGCCGTTAACAATCAGCATTATGAAGTCAGTCCCCCTCATTAAAATCCAGTGTGAATGGAGGAGAAAGATAGTTTTAAAATTCTCACTTTCAAATATTAATCAACTATCATTTTTCATTACCCAAAATTATCATCATTTCCTCCATACACAAATCATTACAATAAAAATTTTATATTAATGAAAAATTAAATAATTAAACTACTTATGAGAAATAATGCCATCAATGTGGAAACAGGATTAACAAGAATATGCAAACAATTTATAAAGCCATAATATCAATATTTAAATAAAGAAATTTTTTATAAACACTTTACTAAAAGAAATATTCGGAACACCACCCACTCACCTAAAAATTCCCAAGAATTTTAAAGCTTGACCCCCATGAAATCCTTACTTACTTCAGTGATGCTCCAAATGATTTAACACATAATTTAATAATCCTCTTATCATTATGATTTTTTTGATTTTTTTTATAATAGACGAGCAAAATATTCAAAATCTTCAATAATCCTTTAAATTTCTCATTAAGCCCTTAAACTCTCATTGAACAGTCCAATAACTTCTATCAATTAGTTCAACAATATAAAGCAGCATTCAATTCATCCATTAATATAGCTTATTCCAAACTTGACCAGACGCTTAGTTATCATATAGTCTAATAATTTCCCCTTTAAAAGTTACACGATGTCAATAAGTATTTCAAGTTTACATCTTACATGTAAACACATATACTCCCTCAAGAATATTTCTAATTTCTCTAGACTTTACTATAAAAATTTAACAATTTTATTTTCACTAACAAATCTTTCAAGCATATTTACAAGCTCCATGACAACCTTCACTATTAATAACTCATAAGGCAAACATCCAAACAAATTCAACAATTTTTAATATTTAATTTTTTCATTAATTTTTCTTTTAACTCAGCATTTCTAAAATAGCATCCGATATTATCAAAGCAACACATAAATTTAGTTTGCATTAAGCCTCTAATAATTAAATTAACTTCCAACCTTAACTCTATCATCCATATTCAACTTAACATCAAAATAAAACACATACAAAATTAACTAAAATGCACCTCAATTCCCTAAAAATCGTGACAGCCACAGTATGGAATGGAGAAGACTATGGCACACCGCCAAACGAAAAAAAAATAACAATTAATTAACTTAAGTTTCCATGGCAGCCATGCTCTCAATAATGCTAGATTTGAAAGATGGCTGGTCTAAATTTTACACAGTTGAAACTTCAAGCATACACGGCCAATAACAGTGACAGAGGAGCAGAAACAAGCCTATCACATGCACAAGACTCGACAGATAAGGGGAAAAGGAAAATGAAGACTAAGCAAACACCCACACAAACCTGGAAAGGGCAGAAAATAACGGTGGAACAAGCAGCAACTTCTACACCTCCAGCAGCCAAACACGATGCCGAGGACTGCCTCCAGTCGACGGCAAAAGAGAAATCATCGACAAGGACCAGAGAGAGAGCTCGACGTTGAAGAAGTGAGGAGGAGCTTCAAACATGCGACGATGAAGTAGAAAAGAACATCGTCGACGAAGCAGGAAGATCAAATCAAAACAGGGGCAGTGGCAGAGAAAGGATTCTAGTGACAGCATACTCCCAACGGCGGAACGTGACGGCGAGGAATAGATGATGCCCAGTCGAATGCAACTAAAGAAAATCAATGGCAAGAACAAAAAGGCAGTGCAACAGGAAAGAGGAGAAGAAAATGAAAGAGATGAACATACACGCACCTCTATCAGCACGCAATGGAGAAGAGACTGAGCTACATACTTGACAGAAAAACGGACCATCAACAGAGGGAAAGGAATGGATAAATTTCTGACAGTGGAGAAAATCGGACTAACAGCAAGATTGAAGTCGGTACAACGGGAAGGGGAGGAAAAAAACAGAGGAAGAATCGCGAGCCTTCTATCACTCTTTTTTAAGCGTACATCACCGACTGAGAGGAAGGAGAATTTGAATAAAAAGATCATG